>NC_133201.1:59539171-59609171 GCF_958299795.1 Porites lutea | reverse complement strand
TAACTAACTTATGCGTACACCGTCTTGAACCTAAAGAAACTCACCTGCAAACCTTAACGAATAAAACAAACGTTTTGTTTATCGGAGAACAGCGCATGGATCATGATAACGAAGGCCCCCAGTCACACCAAACCAGAAATCACGAACAAGTGGGAATCAGTATCTATGCCCAGGTTTATTCGGACATCCGTACATAAGATTTACAACCTTAGATGTTAACAGTGAAAAAACCGAAAAAACAAATGCAGTATAGCCTGCGTAAGCGATGTCACGCCCACAAAAAAGTCGACGTCTCGACTCAGTTCTTAGGTTGTCACTTTAGTCTGCGGGAAGATTATATTTTCTTCAGGCGTTTCCTCTTCACTGCTTGACTCATATTCACTTCGTTCATCTGACTCTATACTGTCAGGTTCAACATGCGCAGTAGGGTCAGGGGTGCTGGAGTATCCGGTGTTAGTGTTTGAGACAACGGTGGTGACTGGTTCTACCGTTGAAGTCAATCTAATGTTTTCACTCACCGGCACCTCCTTCTGGTACAGATAGTCCGGCGCTGTACCAGCTGTCGCTATTGTTATTTCTGGGTTTACTTTTCTCTGTCCCACTGAGGGACTAAAAGCCTTAGCCCGGTGTCGCATCATCGCACTTTTTTCGTGATTAACTGACATCTACAGGAGGTTTTTCCATCTGAGGGATGTCGAAGAGGCACGTCAGAGGCCGACTGAGTTACCGTTCAGGAAGAGGATACCATGTTCCTCGATGATACATGCGATGCGTCCAACAGGAAATTGTTTGTTTTAGCCCCTCTTTGATATCCGTTTTCGAGCTCTCGTGTACATTGCAACACTGTGCTGACCTGGCTCTTGTGATGAAGGTTGTCCACATCAAGGATCATACAACTCACGCAAATCGTGTTGCCGTAGGAAAATTGTTCGAGGTTTTGCTGATGTTTCAAGCCCCATCGTAGCAGCTTTACCGAGTTCACTGTTTCAGGGCAACACTTCCATGAGGACCATCGAAGTCTGCGGCAACGCGCATTCCGTATTTGTCATGTTTCTGAGGAATGATACATTCATTTTAATCTTTCCACCAGATTGCAACCATTTCAGAAGTCTTTGATTCTCAGGATCAGAGACTATATTATTCTCCCTTTTCATGTGGAGCAACGGTATGAGAAGCTGCGCTTAGGTGTAATGCAGAATTCGAGTGTGACACGCGTGGTCTTCAAATCAGACGAAGATTTTTCTAAAGATGTTTATTTTAATAAGCAGTCATAGGATTTATACGAAAGATGCAGAATTGATTTCAAACAGGTTGGAAAAACAGTTTAAATAATCACCTTTGCAAACATCCGGACCAGTTTTTCTTCACGGAATCGTAAATTATCTTAGCGCCTTGTCGTCATCCATCTCAGTTCCAGCCTTGCCAATATCATGATTTCCCGCGTCCCACTATGAGAATGACGAACTTCCCGCTTCCCGCTAACTCCTAACCATCCCGCATCCCGCCTTTAAATCTTCTTTCATCCCGCATCCCGGCAACGAAAAAAGGCTAATTCCACATCCCGCCAACCCTATGTTAGGCCTTCTTAACTGACTCACTATGCTTAGATCTAAACTAACAAAGTTTGACCTGGTTTTAGGCCCCGTTCCTTGCATTCGCGCCATAGATATTGGATTGCTCCTAGATGCAACCAACAGTGTTGGAAAGGAGAACTTTGTAATTGCCAAGGACTTTGTGTTAACCCTGGTGAATTCCATGACAATCTCTTCAGAAGAAAGTCACATGGGACTCATAGTTTTCAACATTAATGCAGAGATACTTGTCGCATTTAAAGATCTGGATAAGCAGAACCCCTCTGTCATCAAAAACATCTTGAAAAATACTACAAAGCTGAAAGGACAAACGTTTATCGACCGAGCGCTCAGAAAAGCTGGAGAGGAGCTGTTTACAGTAGCGTATGGTGAAAGACCAAACAAACCGGATGTACTTATCGTCCTGACAGACGGGAGAACAAATCCCGCCAGTGAACCGTACGAAGATGCTCTTATCCCACTAAAGGTAAATCTAATTTCTTTCTAATAAAGAGCTTAACATTTACTTTACGTTCGGGTTCAACAAGTTAGAAGATGGAACAGGAACTCTTATAGTCTGGAGACCACATCATTCGCACTTTTACCTTCTGACTTCCCTGCAGAACCTTTGAACGGAAACAGAGCGGATACTGTTTAATGTCATGTGACATTGAAGTAAAAAATGAGGAAGCGCGTTGCTGATAAAAATCCAGCAACATGACCAAGGAGAAATTTAACTATGTGTAGCTCCGGTTTTTGTATTCATCTACGCAAAGTCAACGGTTTTCCTACAGTTTTTTCATTTCACTGATGTCGTGGAACAATATACTTCGTATATTAGTCACGAAGGCACATTATATAAGAGCGTTAAACTAACTAATGATAATGGTGTTGCATTGAGCTCACTTTCCATCATCGTTCTCGCTTTACCATATTGACAATGCTTTATACAGTCGAACCTCGTCGACTAACGGCCCCCTCTCCACAACGGCATTGTTTTGGCAGACAGTCCATACATTCACTCCTGTTTCAACCTCTCTACAATGGCCACTTTCTTATGTCCCCAAGGTGACCGTTGTAGAGAGGTTCAACTGTATAATATTGAGAAAAAATACTGTTTTATATGCAGAAAAAAGGTGTCAAAGTTATCGCTGTTGGAGTTGGAAGGAACATCAAGAAAAATGAGTTGATAAGAATCGCTATGGGGAAACCGGAAAATGTTATTCAGGTTATTGACTTCCACAGCCTGTTTAACAAAACGCAACAAATCATTAACTCATCTTGCCTTGATAAGTGAAGGTAAATGACTGCATACTGTTTTCCAGTGACTGATGTCAGTGGATTAGAACTGACCACTTAATTACTGCGATGTCCAGGTTACCTTGCCATTTTATCGCAGCCTCCCCTAAACTTGTTTTGACAATAGAGATATTTAGAATCACGTTTAAAGCAAACGGCAAAGGTCAGATTCAAATTGACAATTCGTTCTAAAAATTGGAAATGAGAAGATAAAAACTGTCCAGAATCACTCTTATTGATGAAACTAGCATGAAACTTCTGATAATTCTTTAGATATAATCAACACCCAAACGACAAGTAGAGGGAAAACTTGGTCACGTGGTACATAATGACGTTTGACGTTTGCCGTAAACGTGACTCCAAATCCCGGGGGGGGGGGGGTACTCCCATACATTGCCTATACAGGTATGTGCCGCCCAACGGGGTCGTGGTTTTGAAGCTCCTGGTTTAGAACGGGGTATCCATTTCAGAGGCGTTTTCTAGAACGGGGTATAATATTTCGAACGCTCGAAAGCTCCAGTTTTGTATGCAGCCATTTGAAATTATTCAAGGACAGATTGCTTTTAAAAATACGGTTCAATGCGTTAACAAGCAAACTGTGATACTCTTGTTGCACCCTAGAACGGAGTATAAAAAATTGGCCCATTTCTAGAACGGGGTATCAGTTTTAGGGCGAATTCTAGAACGGGGTATAAAAAATTGGCCCATTTCTACAACGGGGTATCAATTTTAGGGGAATTTTTTTTAGAACGGGGTGCCAATTTGGAGTCCCGGGCGGCACATACCCACCCAAAAAATACCCAAGTGCCCCCCCCCCCGGCTCCAAATCTCTCTATTGTAAAAAAAGGGACAACAAGTTTGCCTGACTCTTATCAACCATAACAATGACGACGAAGACTGGAAATGTTCAGAAATTTGTAGTGAAACCTATCATCTACGGCTCTTGTGTTCTGATCATTTTGACGCTATTTCAAGTCGATAAGAGTACAGAACATGGAAAACTCTTGTCGATATTTCCTTTCAAAAGAGTAACCTCGAAAGTTGCCCTGTCGACCACTTTGTAGAATTCTGCTTTTTCGAACTGTAATTGATTCAAACAACTAAAACTTTAATCTATTCGGACAACTAACTTACTCTAAGAACTTTAATATAAACACTTCTACAGGAAGATTTGATTTAATAAGGCTTGTATGTTAAGCCCAAATTGAACATCTAAGCTGCCGTAAACTATTTCGAGAAATACGACTACAAGTCACAAGACCTAACAAATGAAACGACGTCATTTAGTGTTGCTATAATAGCTCTTGCCAAGTAATCGGCTCCTGCTCTTAACTGTGAACAGTCTCTCTGTTTGGGGAAAGGTTGTTAAGTATCGAGAGTCGATGGGAAGAAGGCAAGTGAAATTGGGGAATGGGGGCCGCACGGGTTTCCTCTTCTTACACCCAGCTAGCCTTTTTCCCTTTTTCTCCACCAAGGAGCCTAGTCCCAGGCTATGATAACTCACTTTGCCGATGTCAGCACCCAACGGTCATACCGTAAATGGCCTAATAAACGCCCGCACTTCCAAATAAACGTCTCTTTTTCTTTAATAGGAACACCAGCCTACAATATCAAGGAAGGAAGTGCTTAACCGACTGTCGTCATGAATCAAGATGCCGTTTTAAGTTTCCGCTTACCCAAGTAGTTTACTTCATCCATGGAGAAGTATAAATAAAATGTTAGGAGCAAACCGAATCACGGTGTTTTCCTTGCTTTGATTTACTCTTATATATAAGTACTGTATAGACAAGTTCCCTAATGACTGGGGAAAAAAGTCAGCGATATACATAATACAGTGCTGCGAGTAACAGGCAGTGCTTGCCTGTAATTTGCAATAAATTATCTTCCAATGAGTAAATACTGGTACAGACCCTCTGCGGCCCGACCTTTCATAAGCGTCCAGTCAGACCTTGGCATTTTGCGTGGTCGTCAGCGGGAAGCATATGCTTTTACAAATTACCATAAGAATAACTTGATTTACATAACAAAGCAGGAAGGTTTGTATCAAAACAAGGTCACAGTCAGCCTCGCTACCATCCATAACTGTAAAATGGCCTAATGGTATTTTGCTGTTTTATTTTTAACTTATATCGACTCTTTTTCATACTGCCTTATATTTTACTATTGCTGGGTTATAACGAACATATTTTTCCAGTGCTTTGGCCCTTCGCTTTATCGAGGTTCCTGCACTGTATTTACTTATTTACATTTTAAAAGGTGGTGGGCCCCTCTCAGCCATAACTAACGTATTTTCATGGAAGACAATTATTTTGTTGTTTACTCCTCCGAAAGTTTTAGGCGTAACGCTCGATGCACAGTGATTGACGTTTACATTAATTCGGAAACCCTATGGTTCATATATATAATACTGCACTTCTCCGTCACATTTACAGTGTACGTATTCAAACCACCTTCAGTAAAACAGACGTCTTGTACATGTGCAAGTCAGGCCGATGTAAAGTTTCGGGTGAAATCGATTTATATAGGTTCTTTTTAAGTTCTCATTTTTGATGGCTTTAGTCTTTTAGTTTACACCCTCATCAAAAGGTATGTATTTGGCGATAAACTTGAAGCGAGTCGTGAACTTTCAAAGTTCGCCGAAACTCTAATCAACTAACCCTAACCGTAAACCGAAGGGGAGAAGACACAGAACTTGGAAGATCAGCATAACAAGGTTATGCACAAATTTAATTCAGATAAAAGCTTAGCAAGATATAGATACAAACAAAAGACAAAAGAAAAAACTCTGGACCATACTGAGAACAACTGTAAGCTATAGGAGGCAAAGTCACCAAACGCTGCACTAGTAAGTGACTTACCTTGCTCTTAAACGCTTTGCTTTCTCTCTTCACAGCTTATTTGCCCTCTCGCCAAACTGAAACCGCCAGCTTCGCAGGCTATTGAACTTGTGTGCGAAATTCTCGAAGGGAATACATGGTTTGTCGAAACACGCAACGCCTTCTGGGTTAAACGGGGTGAAAAATTAACAGTGCCCGTATGTAAAAGTGCCCGGATATTACGCAGACGACTTTATAACTGGGCGTGCCCTGAGGCAGCCCAGTAAAAAAAGTAGACTACAACAACATACATTCAGAACTGGAGTGGTTTTTATTCAATGTCATCTACATGTAGAGCTGTGTTGTGTACTTTGTGAAAACTTCCAAGCCATACCTTCGATCCGTAACACTGAGATCTATCGTCATTATGGTCTTCATGTCAGAGGCGACAAAAGAATGACAAAATGTTCGTTTACAGAGACTAAAACCCAAGCTAACAGTAGATAATGATTTCACTCAAAAAGGGATTACAGCTTGTTACAGAAAACAGCAATTTGACAGTCGATTTTTCACTTGTCTAAAATATGTTATATGCCAGGTCGGGTTTTCACAGGAAGAAACGACAATTAAGAGTTACAGGAGATAAAGAAACTTAAAATGCCATACAAAAATAAATAAGCTTAAATCTTCGGAAGTCGCAAAGAATATTAAGGCACAAAATTGGGCCAGTTCGAGGCGAAATATTCGTGCAATTGTAAGCAATCAATCATCTCTTGAAACTATAAATCACTGAAAAATACGTGCAGGGGATTATAAGGAATTGAAAAATTCTCCAGGAAAATACTTTGTCATACAGTTATGAGAAAAACTTCAAAACTGGTTTATGCAAATACTAAAATATTTGTCTTTAAAAATTTAAAATACTTGTAAATAAGCTATAACAATTTAAGCAGCATATTTTCATCTAGAAAATACAGTAAAATGCCCAAAGCATGGGGAACCGTTACTTAGAAAAACAAGCAGTAGACTAGTCCTGTCAAAACTATGTTCGATGCAGTGCAACCCCAGTGTAATAAAAGCTAATTAGCAGTATTTTCCCCAGTCAGCTTTCAGTCTAGTCTGCTACACAGCCGTTTTTTGGTGACGTCACTTAACGCGCAACGCTCGTGAGGAGGAGCGTTGCGTGACGCACTAAAAACGGTTGTGTAGCAGACTATTTCAGTCTGGCTGAAGTGTGACCACCATCCATCGAGGGCTACTATTAGTAGTACTTTTTCCAACCATCCTGTTTGTTCTTGGCCACTTTAAGAAAATGTCCTTTTCTAATTAACTTTTGAGTTGAGCAATTCTTGAAATCTTGTTAAAAATGGGTTAATATCACAGTATAAAATCCTACAAAGATTAAATCTGGCACATACTAAACGTAACCAAACGATCAATATCAACCGGAAAAAACTGACTTCCTTTCCCAAATTGATAACGACATCAGAGATGCACCGCTTACAATGGCAAAAAAATTGTTTTACAGTTGTCCGGTTCATAGCAGGTAGGAAAAGATTGCGGCAAGGTAACCTCTGCATTCAAATTTATCCTGAAAAAATACCAAAAATAACGAGATAAGCACAAGCACAAGGAAAACGGTTAATGTATCACTAAACAATTACAATTAGCCTATTTTATTGTTGGATACATACGTGTGTGGCCTGTTTAAACTTCCAACTTATTTTTCAGACGAGGATATTGTTCCACTTTCCTAATCAAAGAGGCCTTAGCTTCTTATCAATGGAAATGTGTTTTAAATGGGCCTAATTCTTGAAACATGAACTTTCAACTTTCACTGAGGAAACAACCATCTATCCAGCTACTGCTAATAACACGTACATCTAGTTCGTACATAAACACTCCCACCAAGATCCTTTTTAGAAGCAATTGACAAATACAAAATAAAGCTTAGAGTAAAGAGTAAAGCTTAGTTACTGGATAACGCCTTATAACTTACAAATTGAATTTCAGCTTTTGGTAAGCCATTATTGTCCTCCTGTATGTGCTTTCCCAGCGGGTCCTTGTGGTCCAGGTGCTCCTTGTTCTCCCTGAGGACCCTGTTCACCAGGGGGTCCCTGTTCTCCCTGGGCGCCTAGTTGACCTGGAACTCCTTAAGGAGCATTCAAAATAATGTCAGGTTAAATTGCAGTCAGTTTCATGTCAGTTTAAATTGCACACCTTATGAGATTGGACTTCAATATTTTTTAAAAAAAATTGGATTAAAACATAAAACACAACACAAAAGTAAAGTTAGAATGTTCTAAGTAGGGGCTATACCGGCCACAACCTCGTCCCCAGGGCTTTTCCCTTAAAAAAATGGGTGGGGCGGGAAAAGGCCCTGGCATCGGCTGGTCACGTGTCCCCTCGTACACCCTAAACTCCTGGGTGTAATAAATTAGCGCTATGTGAAAAGCTAAAATTATGCGTAACCTCACAGCGCGCGATCTTGGGCGGCCTTTTATATCTCTTGACGATTAACGAAAAGTTTTACAAGATTTCCTTTTCGTCACAGATACTGGCTATGGTATTTTTTTGCTTTCCTCCGATTTCTATGAAGGGGACAGCGAGTAACACTTATAACAACGTTTATAGAGCGATATAAGTACATATAAATGACAAACAAGCTATCGTACAGGCATAAAGTTTGTACTGGAAAAGTTCGTTTTCGCGACTCTTCTGATATTTTATTTCATTTCTCGCGAAGTGGACCGCCGTACACAGCCTAGTTCTATTTACCTTAACTCTCAGCCATATCGTAGCGACACGCGTTGGTTTAGACTTATCTTCTTGTATGACCTGCATTTTTAAAAAATTGATTGACCTCTGCGATCAAACGACTGGCAACAAAGAAAAACTTGGCTCCATTTAAAATTCACAGAGCTGCAGTTGATTCCAGTCGATCGGTCAATCTTCTCTTTGATATAGGGAAAATCCTTTGTACTTATCCTCGGAAGAGAAAAGATATATAAGAGGTCTTAAAATGTATCAGATCGGCGACCTGTCATCGTTCCTGGCTGGAGGGCTGACTTGCATCCGGTGTGGAGATTTGTTTGTTTCATGGTCGGGTTTTAGAGAAGACCAGACTCCATAGTCTCCATAAAGCATTTTGATGAGCAATTCTGTTTCTATTACGGTTCAATTTGTTAAATTCACTGCAGATCCTGGTGGCAAAGGCCTCCACTTTTGTTTGACATGGACAAAATCACTTTCCGCTTGATTGTACAGTAATTCCACAGTCACGATGAATTTCTGAAGTACCACTCGCGATAACAGCTTGTCTCAACTCTGAAGTATTTGACATATTTTGTACCTGATAACGTAGAGCTTTGTAGCATTTGAATAATAAGCAAATAAATGGATCTTAAGCTATTGAACTGCGCACACACGCGAAAATATTAACATGGTTCGCGATGTTATTATTTTCCATTGTTGCTCCGTTCGACTTCTGTCAGCGCAAAGCCAGCGGGTTGCATATAAATTAGCTTCTCAGGAATATTTAGGCTGTACACGTGACCAGCCGATGCCAGGGCCTTTTCCCGCCCTACCCATGTTTTTAAGGGAAAAGCCCTGGGGACGAGGTTGTACCGGCCACAGCTGCTGTTCAGTCCATTTTGTTAATACTGCCATTTGTTTTTCACTATGGAACTCAACGTTAGTGAATAAACTACCATACTTGTACATGTAACTAACAAAATCATGGCGCCGTGTCAAACAAAACATGCATGTCTCCCAAGCATTAAACCAAACATTACAAAAAACAAAATTGAACTTTAAAAACACTGTTAGGTTTTGAAAGGCCATAATTCAAATCCGTTTTAATTGTCTTCAAGTCTGTCCATCCGGGCTTAATTAATGTTTTAAGGGATTTTTTTTATGTTTCACTCAATTTGGTGGCAGTTCCCATTGCTTGAATTTTGATAAATTTCGTGACACATCTCCTTTAATATCTTCTTCCACGCCCCAAAACCTTGTACTGACAAGATTGAATGCATCAAGGTTGCAATCTTCATTACCATTCTCTCCTCTAGCTCCGTCCTGTCCTCTCTCTCCCTGAGGTCCTGTAATAACATTTAAAACAAAATTGAGGTGCAGTTATACAATAAATTGAATCAAAATTACTTATGCATTGCATTTCTCCTCTTAACAGAAGGCTACTGAGTAGCCCTTTCTTTGGATATTGAGACTTCTTTACCTCATTTTCAATAATTACAAATAGAGGAAGGCAAAAAAATTGTGTGTCAAAAACGATTCCTCTGAAACTGCATACATTATAACTTGGCATTTTCTGTACATACCTTGGGCGCCCTGTGGACCTTGAGGTCCTTCTGGGCCAGTGTCTCCTGAGAAATATAAATGCAAAGAAATGCAAATATGTTGGGCTCTTTATTTTGATTATTTCCAATGTAATTTAAAACTACATACTACATAAATGTTGATAGGGTGCGCAATACATTTTTTGTTCTTTTGTATCAATGCCATCTATGCATGTTGCAGCATTCACGGGACATAGAAAGCTAAAAAATTCAAAATAATATTCTACTAAGTAAATTCTCCATAATTTTAAATTCAGCAGCACAGCTCCATTTATACTTACCCTTCTCTCCCTGGGGACCTGCTGGTCCTTGTGGACCTGAATATTAAACACAGAGAATTCAATCAAGCAATTCAAGTTAATTAAGTCACAGTTACTGTTCTTGTAATACAGTCAACTCCTTTGAAAAGACACCTACAGGACCTACAGTTGGCCCCTACCATTCTTCAGACATTTTCTTCACTGTACACTGTATATAAAGCAGAGGACTGACAGTGACAGTGCTGAGAATGACAGGGTATAAAGAAAGACAGTTTTACAGCTTGCCATTTGGGCAACCTGTAGCATGTACTATTGTAGCCGAAAATTCATCAAAGCAAAAAAAATTTTTAATGAGCATTAATTACAATTCTTCTGTAATAATATTTGAATTTCCCCAAAGTTAAGAACAGAATTTATCAGCCCAATAGCAAAATCCACTAACCCTGGGCTATTGGACACTACTTTCTTTGCTCGCTAAATGACCATCTTAAGGAGAGTTGACTATTATGATATAAAATTTAAACAATAGTCCAAAAACCAATAATTAATAATCAACATTCAGAACATTAACTGTATGTTTAAACTGTTTATATAACAAGTTTAATATGCCAAGTCACAAAATTGAAAGAATTAATGTGTGTAATTTACAAAATTAATGTGTTAATTAAATTTATGTTTAAGTTACAGTGTGGATTGTAACAAACTTATTTTAATCAAAATTGTTACAATTTTCAACATAGTTCAATTTTGTTAAGGTCTATTTTTTACTTATAAAGAGAATGCTTAGAATATACGGAATTGGATGAGGTACCTGTCCCACCCTCATCCCCTTTGGGTCCTCTTTCACCCTGAGGTCCTTGTTGTCCAGGAGCTCCTATGTCTCCTTTTTCTCCTGGGAGCCCTTGAGAGCCCCTCTCACCATTTAAGCCTGGTTTACCTACAACAAAAAGCCCAAGATGTGCTATGAAACATTTATAATAAAAAATGAACTTTGATGAAGAGACATTTTACAGACCAATGTAAATCAACAACTTCAGGTATTTGTTGTACAAATAAATGAGTAAATGATTCCTTTTCAGTGTCTAAGTGTTAAGCAATGGATTTACAAACATACAAACAGTTGTATATAACTGAAAAATAATCTTTTTTCTCCTAGCCCTTCAATAACAAACAATGTTTATTTTGCCAAACTAACTTAAAGTGGGTTTGTAAATCCCTGAAGAAGAAAGATTGTGCCTTTCAACCAATCAGAATCTATTTCAACAACTTCCACTGAAAGCCAGTCAATCACAGTCCTTTCCCAAGATCTTGGGAAACTGAAACATGACTAGCTATGGCGATATGCAGAGGTATCTTTTCAAGAGTAACAAAAGAAAAGGGAGATGTCCACATGCAGGCTAAATGTAATTCAACAAAGCAAATTTACATTAAAACTTATAATTTATAAGAGACATGGTCATGTTATTGTCTACCTGGTATCCCTTTTTCTCCCTGGGGTCCTTTTTCCCCTGAGGGTCCTTTTTCTCCCTGGGGTCCTGGTTCCCCTGAGTTACCCCTGTCGCCTTTTTCTCCTGGAACACCATCTGCACCTTTATCCCCTGCTTTGCCAGGAAGACCTATTTTTATATGTTTAATTCACAGCTTCTTAAAAGGCTCAAAAATGTCATTTATTTCACTGAAGTTTTAAGCTGTTATTAAACTGTTTCACTGCAAAAGTAGTTGTTATTGATTAGGTCCAGTTCAAACTTTGAATTTCACATGCCCTCAATTTAATTTGAGAATTATCTTCATGCGAGATGCGATGCCTAAATCAATTAAGCTGAACAGTTTCAAATTAAATACAAAATTATTTGCTAAATCTGCAACTGAAACAGTCGAAAAGTCGACTTAGGTTTGACATTTGATTCAGACAAAGCACTTTACATGTGCCGAATATAATGCATTAATATTATAGAAACTTTAACCATATTGAATAAAAAAATTTTTTAGTAACTAGGAATATTTTTTCTGTAAACAAACAGAGTTAAATTGGGCACCGACGTCTGAATTAACTGCGGTATTCAATTATTGCCCCCTCAGGGATTTTGCACAGAAGGCAAAATCCCAAGGAGTCATCCTAGTATCTCGACTACAGTAAAAACCCACAACTAAGAACCTAAAAATTAAGAACCTGTTAGCCTAAAATTGGTCATTAAGAACCTATTTAGCCTAAGAAATTTAAAACAGGTTCTTATTTTCTAAAATCATACTAGTACATTACAGCTGCATTGCAAGAATCATATTTGAAGCAAAAAAAGCAGATTGCTATTGTTGTGAAAATGTTTTGTAAAGAAAAATGAGTGCAAGATATGAAGACTTACAAAGCATACTAAGAAATATGTAGATCAGCACATGCACCATTATGCATTAAAGCTAGTGCTGTGTTTTAATTGTTTTTTCTCCAGGATTAAGAACCCATTTTAAGAACCTAAATAGATTAAACGTCTGTTAACTACCATTTATATAAGAACCTGTTTAGGCTAACTCCTGAAAATGTAGGTTCTTAGTCGCGGGTTTTTACTGTACTAGTACCTTCTACTATTGATCGACAACGTACAGAGAGGGGGCAGCTCTAATATCAACTATTACTAGTTTTAGTCCACTCATAGGAGTTTAATTGGGCACATGTGAAATTCGATGCCTGAACCAGGCCCTAATCAGTTAGAATAAAGGACAAAGAGTCAAACTACATGTAGCTGTTTATTCCTCTCAAAAATAAAACAGGCAGAAGACAGAAAATCATAAACTAAAATAAACCTGTAATCAGTATCAAGTCAGTAAGATTAATAGTTTATTAATGACCATCAGACAAACGATTTTGTCTTTGATCCTTAAGTAAGCAAAATCTCATACCTTTTCTGCAGAGCAACCTTTTTAAAATGACTGACTTTTGTAAAAATTTTCCATAATTATTTTATTCTATGCAGCCTTAATTTGAATGAGATTTTTCTCTCAAATTAAAACAAATTAAAACAATGTTTTTGCTTTTTATCAAAAATATGTTATCTCTCTGCTTTAACAGGCATTAAATCACAACAAATTAATTTTATAAGCCTAATATAGGGACTCTTGTCTTTATTGTGTTTGCTTGTTGAATAATATCTTCTTAATTATTTTATTTATTTTAGGGTTACTAGATAAATGTTGAAAGTGATCTTAATTAATCAATTTCTACTCACTTTCCAGAAATATATAATGAAATGATTCGTTTCCATAGCATTATTTACCCTACTTTATTAATAGCATACATATGTACACGGGAAGCCTTTCTCGTCGCTGCCCGCAGGGCTTGGAATGAAATCTGCCACGTCGACGGGCGCGGACATGAATCAAAATGCGTGACACACAACGAGAACTCGAAATCCCTAACAAAGTTATTCACGGTGCAGGCTTCCTGTCAGTTAAATGAAAAACCCAGCAAATGGTTTGTGCTCGTATTTCGAAATAATGGCAGTGAAAAAAAACTACTTTGTTGGCTTCTCGCTTCTTTACAGAGCGTCTGGAAGCGTGACATGTCACGGCACACTAATGCAAACTGAAAAAATCATTGGAGACCAATGTTCAGTGAAAAAGTTGCGAAAATTTATCGACGAATATTACTTTGTTGCTTTAAAAATTCTAATAAAACTGATTTTGTGCTTACCGGGAGAACCGGATTCTCCTTGGGGACCCGCACGACCTGAAATTTAAGAAAGAATTTAAAGAAAATATTATCAACAAATATCATTGAATAGAAAAGGAAAATATATATTCCTGTAGAACAGCATAAGCAGAGGCAGCAGCTACAATCCTTTCGTTTGTTTTGATTATAACATATAGGCTTTTTTTCTAATGAACTTTGCGTGGATTCTTCTGGAAACCGTTCAAATTAAAATGTTCTTACCTCTCTCGCCTGTTTTTCCAGGGGGACCCTCGCATCCTGAAATAATATTGAAATATGTATAATAGTTTAAAAAAAAAAAATCGGATAGGTTAGGAATGAAACTTTTTTACCTCAGCTGGGTGTACGACCTCAGCTCAAGCATTTGATTCTGGAAAAATGCTCGGTAGTTTTCTTGAAGAGGTCACGAAAATTGCTCAACTTTAAGAACAACAAAATGAAAAAAGAAGAATTCATAAATTTACCTTTGATTGGAATATACCCGTACAGCATTGCAAAGTTCATTGCCATCGAAGAAGTCGCGATTAAAAATATGAGCAACTGAAACATAGAAAAACTACTCGGCGTCCCAGCTGTTCGGGCATCACTTCCTCCTCCTCCTTTCTTTCCGCGCATAATGCTGTGCTACAATCAAGCGATATTCAGCGTAAAGTGATTTAAAGAGCGGCCAATACAGACGGGAGCGGGAAAAAAAGAAGTAGAGTGATCAAGCCCAACACTACACGACGCGCGAAGGGTAAAGAAATGTTGACCGAGTTGGGACCCTAAGATTGTGATCTGGTACCCACTAGTCCTTATTCTCCCTCCAATCTGTTGTCATTTTTTGCAACGCCTGCTGAAAATTAAAATTTGCTGAGAGTGTCACAAGATGAACGAGTGACGGAAGTTTACCTTGAATTAAGAAAGAAGATGAAAAAGCTTTTGTCGAAGAAGAAACTTTTAAAAAGTGCTAGTACAGAAAATGTTCTCGAGAAACACGCAAACAAACCGACAATCGCTTGGAATCTTCTTGAATCGTCACAAGTTGTGAAAGAAGTTAAGCGGATGGATTGTAATCATCCAAAGCCGGATGGCCATACCAGATTCGTTTGCATTTCTGACACACACAACAGAACAGACAGGCTGGAATACCCTATTCCTGATGGTGATGTTTTAATACACGCAGGAGACTTCACAAGTTGTGGAACACGCGATCAAGTCATCCACTTCAACAAATTTTTAAGTACTTTGAGCCATCCTTACAAAGTTGTTATCGCTGGCAACCACGAAGTTGGTTTTGATCTTTCAAGTTACGACTCTTTGTGGTCTTACTTTTCAAGTAAAAAAGATGAACCAGAAGAAATTCGACGGCAGCTCACAAACTGTATATATTTAGAAGACGAGGAAGTTGATGTTCTTGGATTTCGAATTTTTGGTTCTCCATGGTGAGAGATCTTTCACCAAGACATTTCATTTTCGTCCGCTCCCCCTTCCTCTCCTTATGCGAGGCGTGAGGAATGATTGTGACCATCTTTGTAAGCTATGGAGAAAATGGAATGTCTGATTATCGTTAGCGATGCTTTATAAACTCGAAATACATAATAATTTTTTGGAGTACAGGATATCCCTTGTGACAACTTTACTTTACTCAACTCTCTTAATTTTTTTTTTCTCATTAGTCTGATAAGACCTCTTTTTCAGGACACCAGAGTTTTGTGACTGGGCCTTTATGAAAGCACGTGGTGAATCAATACAAGAAATGTGGAACAAAATTCCTGATGGCATTGATATCCTTGTCACCCATGGTCCACCTCTTGGTAATTTAAAAATGAATTATAAATACTTTGCTATTATGTTGTTAAATTTGTTGTTAATAGAATGTACAACATACAGCAAGAGAAAGTAAAACTCAAACAGGCGATGCTGAGTGCAAAAATTAAGGGCCAAATTCCATTCCTAGTGAAAATGTGAAAGATGTTATGCATTTCACCCAGCGATGTTCATTTTTTTTTATAGTTATACATCAACTGAATAAGGTGGCAAATTAAAGTCATGTATCATTATAACTAGAAATATGTTACCAGAAAAACCTCGCAAGCTAAAAATTGTGAGTAGTGAGAATAAAGGGAAACAAGCAAAAGGGAAAAATGTGATGAAAAAAGAAAACAAAAAAAACTAAAACTAAACAGAAAAAAATGTGAAAAAAAAAAGAAAAAAATATATCCACATGGAGATTCAAACCTACACTTTGTACTATGACTACCTCCTGTGCCAGAGTACAGCTCCCTCGTGACCAATAGGCTACGCAGGCACTGAATAGTTACATGTAACATGGTCAAAATATAACAGTTCAAGCACTTTTCTCTGCCATACACACTACATGTTTGAAGCTTGTGGAGCTGAATTCAAAGATACATTTGAGGAAAATTAGCTTAAATGAGTATTCAAAGCCATTTTGTATTATTTTGGTGTTAATTCACTCTTGGTCTTAACGGCCAATCAATGTACGGAGCTGAGCTGAGACCGGCCAGTCTTTGATTCAGCATAGTTCATTTGATCCATCGGTCACATTGATCGGCGGGGAAAGAACCAATTCATGTGGGTGTGCCTTGGTGTCAGAACAAACACATCGCACGACCTATCAAGCTTTAAGCTTAAAATCGCCTGCAAAGTGGGATGCATGCACTGTTATGTTCTTTTACCTCGATTTTCACTCATTTCTTTGAAGCTACTGGTCCAAATTGCTTTTATGTTGTCTGTAAAATGCTTTCTGTGATGAAATTAATTGACAAAAGCTTGATCACCAAAACAGCCGCAAAAACAGTCAAAACAACGCTGACCAATGCTCCTTGACGTCACACTGGACATCAATATATGATGCCCCCAGGACTGCCAGTGGCGGATCCAAACCTTCAGATAAGGGGACGGTCCCAGTCATCCAGACTATGAGCAAAGGTGGGGGGCCCAGTCTAAGCATTTTTTTTTCGGCCCTTCGGGCCTCAGTTTGGTCTAAAAATAAGGAAGGGGGGGTGGGCAGACCCCCGGGCCCCTCTCCTGGATCCGCCACTGACCACAGATAGTTAACCAATAGAAAGGAAGATTTAATTATAACTAAAGCAAGATCATTCTTCACTTGGCCATTTCATGGGAGCCACACACGATGCAAATTCCGAAAGATTTATTAACCTTCCTTTCACCAGAAATTATTTTTTATTGCAGTCTCAAGTAGGATTTAAACTGATACATTAAAAAACTTTTGCAGGCCATGGAGATCGCACAATATCAAACGTAAGAGCAGGATGCCTTAATCTCTTGCACACTGTCCAGTCCCGTGTCAAACCCAAGTATCATATTTTTGGGCACATCCATGAAGGTAGATGTACAATTTTGTTGACGTTATTATTGTTATTGTTATTGTTATTATTATTATTAAACTTAATAATTACCTAACCAATTGCAACCAACACTCTAGGTAAAATCTATTTCAGTTTAGACTTTTAACAAAAACATGCATGAAGCGGAACTTTCACTGAGTGTACAATGCGCTAATAACAATCAGCTGAAATGCTGAAACTTACTAACAGTAACAAAAGACAGCAGAAAACCTTTAGTTACTTGAAAAATACCCTTTAAAACAACATTGCCTTTGAGAATCACCAGACAAAGTTGATGGTCCAAGACTTTCGATCCTTATTACACCACAGAGACCATCAAAGGCCAGTAAAGCATCAGTAATATACACTATACCTTTTACTAACATATCTGCTTAACTTGTGGTACAATATTTTTTTTCACCTTTGAATTTTATTTTGCTTTATTTTTAAAGTCAATGACATACATAATAATTTTTTTAAAAATAAAGCCAATAAAATTTAAACCAAGGATTAAATCTAGTCTCAAGATTACATTCAATCTCTTTTTACAGGTTATGGAATAACTACAGATGGAGTTACAACATTTGTAAATGCCTCAACAGTTACAGTGCAATACAGACCCTCCCATCCACCAATTGTTTTTGATCTTCCAAACAAGTCAACTCTTGAACAAGAAGAAAAGTAACACAATGTTTGATTTCTGGTGATTCTAAAGGAACGGTGTAATAGAATCTTCATAATTTTTGTTCTTAAAGAATGTCTGATGCTTATTCTTCACATTTTGGATTACTATAAATAATCCCTCATTATTATATTTACCTTTAGCTTCAGATGTTCTTTTGAAAGTCATGGCCTCCTGACCCCCTCTTACTCAGAATTTCCAGTGACCCTCCATGGACTGGGTATTGAAATTTTCTAGACCCACTGATTTGACAAAATTATAATGTGTGCAATTAATTATTATATTATTTAATGTTTTTCTATTATTTATTATTATTAGATCAACAGTAGATGTAGAGTGATGTTACTTGACCCATGAAACAGATATATATTACATAAAATCACACTAACATGACTACATGTATAATTTCATTGACAAGTACATGACTTGTAAAATTGTTACCAGAATGTCTTGGAATTAAACTATTAATGTTGTATATCAGCCAAGCAGGCAAAAGGCCTCATTAAAAAATTCAAACAATTGATAAACTAGTAACATTAGGCCAAAAAAAATACATTTCCCTATGTGAATTGGGACTTTTACACCCTTAGTCATTAATTTCTACTGATAATTTAACAATATTTAAATGATTTTAATAACATTTTATTGGCTAATAAAAAGTGGTATCAGGATTGAGTGGAGTTCAGTCAGGTCTGTAATCAAAGCATCGGAATAATAACAAAATCAGACAAGGTTTTAAGGCTTGTTTATAGTGCAAAGTGCAGTTAGCTTATCCAGCTAGTTTACAGGCACTCCACCCAAATACTTAGAAACATATAATTCAAATACAACAAAACATAATTAAAAACCCCAACTGGCAGGAGGCAACCAGTTGGGTCTTTACAAGCATGGGTGAGGATTTGAATGCAGGGTGACCAACTAACACATCCAGCAAGTCAACAGAGTGGGACTCAAACCTGGGACTGCCGTATTGCGGGTCTGACACAATGACCACTCGGCCACGCTGCCTCCTTAAAGCCAAAGCAGGAGTCCAATTTGTTTGATCAACAAAAAGATCTATTAAACCAATGCGTCATAACTATAACAAAATTTTTCTTATTATTTTTGTGAATTAAACACACACAAGATATCCCCAAGGTTTTTTGCTCAAAGTGAAAAAAGTGTGTGGAGATGGCCTGTACATGTACTGTGCAATTTTACATTGGAATGACCATACTGTTCTATCACACTGTCCCATTAGTGCTGAAGACAGAGCAGTTGCTAGCCATTTGGATGAGATAATTTTGTTACAGTTATGATAACTGTTAGTAACAAAATAATCCATGACTTGCAAATGGAGGTTTAAACTAAGGTGTTTGTGGCAGTTTTCTACTAAATTTCATATGAAGATTTTTCTTATCTGGTGAATAGATACTAGGCAAACAATTCTATTGAGGCTACCAGAAATGATAAAAAAACACAACATCTGTCTGAAATCAAACCTACATGTATGTGTAGATAGTATGTATTTCATAGTGTATTCCCTCTTCACCAAACTTTTCTGAACCCTGTAGACAATGTATGATGCAAGCAATAAATTATGAATGTCCTACAGACTAGCTATCTTTCATGGCAATTAAATTTTTAAGCATGTCAAAGCTGTTTCCATCTGGTTGTACTGATAGAGTTTTTCCAGAGTTTGTCTGTACTGACAGAAATCCAAAATCATCGAGCCCAGTTATCTTGACTTCCTCCACAGTTCCATTCATTGCCAGCTTCACCCTTGCATCACTACAACAATAACAAATAATTATTTTTATATTATATGGTGATTAATAGGGTTGGTATCAATCCAAGTATGCTGTTTTGTGACTTTTTTGATCCGCATATCTTTACCCAATCTCTGTTTGACTGGTATTGCTTATCTCCACAAAAATAATATTATTTGAATTTAGAAAGCTACACAATCAGTGCACATGTACATTATTTTTAGAAAATGCTTTGGCAAAAGCTAGATAAAAATAATTGGTAGTTATTCAAATTGTGTCCACCAGAACAGGGTGCAGAGAAAATCATTTTTACAGCTTGCCATTCGGCAAGCTGAAGCTAGCATTTACTAGCCCAGACGTCATTTCAACTAGCCCCAAAAGCTTTTTGATAAGCAGAATTGATTTCACCGTTCTTCTGTTATTCGAATTCCTCAAAAAACATCACCTGCCCGTCGGACAAGTTGAAAACAGAATTCACTAGCCCGCACAATCCCCCGATAGCAAAATCCACTAGCCCTGGGCTACTGGAGACTATACTTTCTTCGTATGCTGCAAAGAAAGACACTTTTCAGACACTAATAAAAGAATCATCCAGGAAGTTCCAAAACATTTAGTAAAAACATGTTAACAGGCTATTTTAATTAATTCTAGTTCAAAATATAGAACTTGTAAAAACCTGTGTAGCCAATGCTTGTAGTAGTTGGTTAGAAATGAATCTGATCCATTGTCTTGGAAGTCATCAACAAGGGCCTCCATGTTGTTAACAGTCCTTGCCAGTATTTCCTCTAAAACTAGTGGCTCTAAGTTGGTGTTATGCTCCTTGTTGTGTTGGGATATGATCTCATTGATGCTGATGGTTGGTTTACTGTTAGCAAGGTTTACACCCATTCCTAAAATAAATATTTAAAGTTAAAACAAATTTACTAAAGCTGTTTTATAGTAAATTACAATTAGAGGACCTGAAGCAAAGCTAGGGCACATGGATCTCATGCCATTGAAATTTTTATAGGGTTAAGATGATGAATCAGTTACACTTGATTATACATTGATTATAAATTGTAAGATTCCAAGGTAAATAATACATATAAGCCCCCCTCCAAAAATGTATTGAAATGAATAATGTCATATACCTATGACTGCACTCAGAGTACCACTCATAGCAGATGATGTCACGATAACACCTCCAATCTTGACCTTGTCACCAAAATAAATATCATTTGGCCACTTGAGACAAATGTTTATCTCCTAAGACAGACATTGTGTAAAACAAAATACTTTTTAAAATGTTGCTATTTATACAATACAACATAATACTTTATTCAAGAGATAAAACTAAAGTTACAAATTAAATATCTCTCAAAAGGGGATATCTAGAGGTCAACCCTATATACAGTGTAAAAGATTCCCAAAAATAAAAGATGAAAAGGTAAAATCTAGAATCTAAAACATTATATACAGAGAGAAAAATCTAAAACCTAAAAACTAGAATAAAAAACATCATTTGCACATCATAATTAAAACTCTTTACAATTGTATCATTTGATATTCATATAAATCCTTAATCTCTTGCGAAATAAAGCCAGCGATCCTGCGCATACAACATCTTTAGGCAAATTATTCTCACGCATTGACAATCAGTACAAAGAAAGAATATTTGTAGCAATTCAGGATGGCAACTTTTACATAGAGCTTATAATCTTGATTGGCTCAAGTTTGATTACATTAATTTTAGTAAGTTTAAAAAAATCGGAAAAAGGAAGGCTATCTATTCCAAAAACTATCTTGTAGCACTGAACTAGAGATAAGAACTCTCTATGTTTCTCCAGAGTTTGCCAATTCATTAAGCCGCAGCGGTCTTCATAGCTCATTTCTCTGCGCTTTTGCTTTAACACCAACCGTGATGCTCTTCTTTGAACTTTTTCCAAGGATTCAATATCCTTTTTTTGGTAGGCGCTCCAGACGGGGGCAGCATATTCAAGTATATACCAGTAGGTCTTAGCAACGACTTAAAGAGGCAAGAAAAGGCATACCGATTATCATTTCCTTAATTACACCTAACACTTTGTTTGCCTTGTTTACTATGTTGGGACATGTTTACCCCAAGATAGATCAGAGTTTATTGTAACCCCTAGGTCCTTGACACTTTCAACAGATTTTAGTTGCACACCTAGAGAGTAACTTGGCTTTGATCTGTCCCTACTGTGCGTTGCATGAATGACTTCACATTTTTCAGGATTAAAGCGCAACTGCCACTTGTTAGCCCAATCACTTAATCTATTCAGGTCGAGCTGTAAGGCTGGTATATCCTTATCAGGCTCATTGATCGTTCGATAGATTTTGGTGCCATCAGCATAGATTTTCACTGTTGATGTTATATTTGTCGAAATAATCATTTATATAAATGATAAATAAGATTGGGCCGAGTATTGTTCCTTGGGGCACGCCTGAAATCATGGGTGACCATTCTGAACAATTGCCCCTTAACATGACACGCTGCCTTCTATTCGTCAAAAAATTTCTAATCCACAGTAATAGAGAGCCATCTATCCTATGCCGTTGTAGTTTCAGCAACAAATGCTCATGTGGCACGCAAGAGCGTTAGACGAGCTCTACATGTTTAACACATTAATCTGCTTAAAATGTTTGACATACTAGCTACAGATCCAACAGATCTAGTGTACAATGTACTATACACTGTAAGTCTGAAGCTTAGGTTTATAACCACTAATCTTTTTTTTCCCTACTTTTATTTACTCTTGTATCCAAAATTATTTGACCACAATGTACATTATTTTAGCATGTGCAAGCCATACCTAAAAAGCCTAAAATATTATGAATAAATATTTATATGTGTACCCTTTATTGCCTCTTATGGCCAAAATGGTTTGGACAGAGTATTATGACTAATTTTACACTGGACAATCTGATTTAGGTCTGGCATGTACAGAACGGCAGGATTATTTTATAAATGTACATACAAAATTTACAGACCTCATACCCTGACTTGGATCTGACCGCATTAACAATTGCCAGAGAGGCAATATGCTGTAAGAATGGTGGCCTCTGACCAAGATTGGAAGCAAATGGAATCCTTATGTGTATGGAAAACATCATACACCCAGCTGGTGAGAGCCATATATTACCACCACGACCTAAAGATGAATGTTAAAGTATACTTTCAAGACAGCTTACTAATAATACAAAAATCACAAATAAATGTCCTCACTATTTCATGTTTTATAACTCATTAAGATAAATGATGAACCCATTAGGTTTAATCACTCAGGTACATTAAAATATTTTGTTGAATTAAGATTCTAAAATGCACAAAAAGAGTAATCTTTATATATATATATATTACTCTCTGACAAACTAGTTGGGAAACAACAGATGTAGATAACAACCTGTGTAAAAAAAAAATCTCTTTGCTTGAATACAATATGATAACTGCACCTTCTATAACAACTGAGAACACACAGTCAGATCAATGGCAGTCTGTTAATAAAACTAATTAACAGTCAGATAAAAAAAATATTATTGTTACACCTGTTACAATGCATGACATTATGTTTTTGTAGCTTACTGTAGAAATAGGTTCATTTAATTAACTCACCTTGGCCTTTAATTTGCTGTGCAGCAGTTACTATGACACCTACATCTTCAGGGATGTTTTGTACAAATGTGTAATTCCTAAATTGAAAAATTCAACCAGGTTAATTAATTATTATATTTTGAAAAAAAAAAAAATCTATTATTATTCATTCATTCAAAATATTTCACTGTTTCCCACTGGATCCAATCCTCTGGCTAATTCCTCATAACCAGCTGGAACTTTATACATGTAACATATTTGACAACCAGTTTGATGAGTTAGTGTCACAATATTAATTTTATTATACATTTAAATATAAAATTATTGGGACACTAACTGTGTTGTTAAATAGCAATCCTGTTTAAAGGGTAGCTGGGTGCAGCAGCATAGCTGTTTAAAAGGTAAAAAAAAATGTTTAAAAAGTTTATGGCTATCTGAAGACAAAATAGCTGCATTTCTGATTAAAACTACCAATGTGAACTGAAGAAATGGCCCCAGTTACACTTCTGTTTTAATCTGAGTCAAAATTTGTTCCCCAGAACAGTCAAAATTCACACAACAGCTATCATACAGGTCTCCTGTGCATTATAACCCAAGTGTTAATCATGGCCAGTTTATTAATAATAACAGCATGAAAAAAATAATTCCGTCTTTGAGAAAATACATTGTAGACAGGGTGTGAGAAATTACCAGCAGTCAACTTTGACATTAAATTAATGACCTAGAGGGATATAATCTGAAGGGATTTTGCAAGCACTCACTGGGCGACATCAAGTAACCCTCATAATTTTTACTATTCTTGATGACAGGCCAAGCATAATAGCAATCATCCCAAACTGACATTTATGTCTGACTAGTGGTTATTGATGAATACCTTTGAATGTAGAAAACTCACCCGTCAAACACTGTTTGTGTTGATGTGATTACATCAGTGTAGAACATCACCTGACCCAAAACTTTGGTCTTTAAATGCTCTTGATATTTCTTCCAGTTGAATGACAATGTCTGACAATTTTTATCTCCAGCGATTACAGGTAACAAGGTGTCTGTAGCTTTGGGAATAGGTTGCCCATTTGGCACAAAATGTAAGGAGAGGTCATTTCCATTGCAAACATTGTTCTTGAGGCTTGACTTCAAGGAATGAAATAGTTTATCCTGATCCTTAAAAGAGTAAATAATTTTCCACATTAATTCAATCAATAGGCCATTTGCACGATGACACCATTTTACTACCATGACCAGAATCCTTCAGAATTTTGTTTTGTTGTGCAAAAAGAGCTTTTGTTATTTACAGTTGTAAATCTTGCTGGGATAAAAGAATTTAAATACGAAAGAAAAAACTAAAAGGATTCTGGTCATAGTAGTAAAATGACGCCATCATGCAAATGGCCTATTACCACCATTCTGTTGAATTATCATTGGTTACATCAAGTATACTTGTCTTGTAATAGTTGACACAATAAAGCTGCTTTAGGGTGTTTGGCATTGTTTAGGGCTAAAACATCATCATTACCCAATGATTCCTTGTGGCCCCCATTTTAGCAAATAGTTATTTTAAGCAAAAGATTTTTTCAGGTGAACTAACTGCATATTTTTACTGTTACTATATTAAAAGTACTTTCCTTTATATAAGTGTGAGTTACTCGGATGCCTTCTCATGCGGGGACAATTACCTGGATCAATAAGTTTCAAACTACAGCTGTACACATGGTTTGAAATACTTACTATTTTTCTCGCTAAAAGAAGAAGTGGAGTTAGTTCTGGAGCATTTTGTGGCTGACAGTTTATTCCTAGAAATTGTAAAATATTTGACAACAAGCCTATCCTGGAATTCCTGGACTTCTTTAAACAAGCATCCCATTCTTCCTCCTGATCTTGCAGTTTTACTGTGGGATAATCATCCAAAAATGTCAAATCTATAAGACATAACACTGCACTGCCATGCCCTTCATGCAACTGTATAACAACTGGATTTTTGGTTTCTGCCTCCTGTACAACAACAGTTTGGTCTCCTGGAAAAATAACAAAAGCAACTATCCTCTTTAAATATTCTCTGGATATTGGCACTTTCATGTCACTATGCTTTAATACATCATTTCAAGGTACTTTATACCCGTCACCTTTCTCAAGCCCTCTGATAGTTTGGCCATAAAATTATTCTGTTAAAACAATACCTTTGCACGAGAATACCTTTCCTCATGTCATATTAAGCACAGTACACTTGCATCTTCTGAATTCCATTCCAATATCTTTGCTGAAAATTCGGACAATATTTACTAAGGGTACCCACTTGCCTCTCATTCTTTCCATAATACACTGTAATTTTAAATCACCCATAAACAGAAGATGATTGAAACACCATTTCTTTTGCCCAGATCATACCCAGCTTTTGTTTCCCTCAATACCAAAGTACAGACAGAGGAATGAGAGCCACAACAAAACGTAGTGGTAATAAGCTATCCCCCAGGGAAATTCCTCTCCTTATATCAACAGGACAATGTCTGTCCTTCTGCTGTTAGTTCTATTTTCCACTGATCCATACTCTTTTCCAATAACCTGTCAGTGAGCATATTCTCTGCTGCTCCAAACATTTGTAAACATTTTGATAATCCACAAATGTAGGATCATATCACACATTTACACCTTTTTATAGTCCATCCACACCATTCCAAGCCCAATTTGTCTTCTTTTTGCAATTTCTAATAACCATCTTATCAATAAAGCTGATCTTTTGTGCCTTTTGTGTTTCTTCTACACTGTACAGCCCTTCTGCTCAACAGATGTTTCTCCTCCAAATGGTTACAAGTACAATTCATCCTACAATTTGAAGCAGCATTTCCCTTTTCTTTGTCTGTAAGGATCACTGTTGTTCTACACCTCTACCTCTTGTGAACCATTCAAAAATTTTGTTTCTGTCAAACACTTTTGCAGTTGCCAGGCAATTCTTTCTGTGCATTGAATTTGCCTGGTTGTATTCCTTTTCCAGTGGGCAACTGAATGCACCCTTACATGTACATGTACACTGAACAATACACAGGATGTAATCAGTAGTGATAGGTCAGTAATAAAATCAGAACACTCACCTTCAAAGTAAAAAGGTTCACAAAGTGCTGAAAGATTCTGTGGCTCTCCTTGAAAAAATTCTGGATGATTAACTTCAAATGAAGCAGGAAAGGGGCAATATTTGCCATCCCAAGGAAGCTTCTTGACATTACATGTAAATGAACTACACAAGCTTAAGATCTTTCCTCCACCTGTGAGGTACTTGATGAAGTCCTTTTGTACTGATGCTGACATTGAATCATTATTTCCAAGAACTAACAATGTGGTGTTGTCCATCCATGGATGTGTATTTACATGTTTCTCATGGAGTTTGTAGATGGCATAACTATGTATATTAATAACTTGCAAAAGTGTCTGTTTTAAAGCATTGAATGTCTTGTTATGACTGTCACTGCTGCCACAGTATATGAGAATGTTTGGTGGCTTTGATGATACATCTTCTATTGCTCTATCAGCTTCACCACCTAACTGTCCAGCTAGTAAAAGAAATCAGGAAACAAGTAGTAGTATTCAAAGTGAACAGCATATGCTTAAAGAATTATGACACAAACTTTTTAAAAACTGTTTTTGGTCCTTAGATACACTGTATACTGCCCTGGGGGGGGGGGGGGGGAGAGGGTACTTCCTTATATAAGCCGTATAGGTATATATGTGCTGCCCATCGGTTGGGGTTTTTGAGCCTTTTTGGTCTGAAAATGGATATACACCTTGCCCGCCCATTTTGGTCTGGAATTGGGTATGGTTTTCGAAGGAACTACAGAGTGTATGAAAGTATTTATCATTTCAATTCCAAATGAGTAAGCAAGAAAGAGAAACAGGCAAATTCAAAATGGATTTGAAATTTTTTTGGTTGCGCTGTAACGGCTATTAAGTAATGATAACATAATTTCTGCTTAAAGGCCAGGTCTGGAAACGGGTGTGGAAAATTACATTTTTTGGTCTGAAATCGGGTCAGGATTTGAGGAACGGGGCAGCACACCCCCACCAAGAATTCCCAGGAGTAGCCCCCCCCCCCCCCAATCCAGGTACACTGTAAGTGTAATTAACAATTCTAAACCTTCCAAATGTGTCAAAAAAAATGTCTTGAATTTTGGCCACCCAAAAAATGATTTGCCCCCTTCAGAAATGTCCTAGAGTCTGGGAACAAGTAAAGGAACAAAGAGTGCAGTATGCCAATGAGGCAAGGAAAAAAATTAGTTCTAGTAAATAACTGTTATAACAGCAATTAAATAACCTTTGGTTACATTATATGTAAAGAAGACTTATTTAAGAAAATAAATGGGTTACTCTTGAAAATGACAGCTATTTTGAAAGGAATTAACATAACTACATAGATCAAAGGATCAGAACTTGAGGAATTCCTGAGGAATTCAGCGATCAAACTTTGGTAAAGTGTAGCTCAAAAAGGAAAATTAATATCAAACCGAGTGATGCAAAAATGTTTCAAAACCCTTGGGCTCCCTTTCTTGAAAAGAAAAGCCTCTATATACATGCGTACAATCTGAGAAGGAGCTGACTTTGGCAGTGGCCCTATTGGCCAATTCCTAGAATAAACAATGCGCATGCCTGTCACTCCATACTACAGGTATTGCCAACAAGTGGATGTGCGTAGAAGGAGAAATAAAATTTCTGTATAGTTATGTGGCGGTGTGGCTGAGTAGCAATCTGATAAAGGAGGTTGAAGTTCACAACTTACAGCTGGAGCTTGAACGAAGCACTCTGGCAGCAAAGTAACTCGTACTTGTTGTCCATTTCAGCCCCCTTGAAAGCCCTGCAAAGGTTGTAACAACATAACCCGATAACCACCCAGCTCCCAACAAAGGCATTTAGCCAGTTTCAATCAACTGATGAAGTATTAAACTACATTGTAGATAGATCCGTTTCCCTAACAGCTCAAAACAGCTCTTCATGAGGACTTAGGTACAAGAGGTGTCATGTAACAGTCACCAACTGTAACATTAGGTCATGTAACAGTCACCAAAATCTTGATGCTCTCAGGTTGGGGCGGGGTTTGGGGGGCGGGAGGGGTTGCATCGATCTCGGCCAAAGGCATCATGGTGGTAGTAATGGTTTTATTTCATACAAGGGTTAGTACTTAACGCAGTACCGAGGGACAAAACTCAGTGTTCAAGTAGGCAAACTTGGAAAACTTTTCCTTGATACGTTGGATAACTGATCTATGAAATCCGTTCCGGCATTAAAGAAGTCAAAATATAAAACAAAAGAAGCAAGGCTGATTTTAAAGTCGGGAATATATAATATATTTTTACCAATATTTTGGAGGGCACGGCCTTCCTTCTTCAGGGTCTTACATTTAAGATCCTTTTTTAGGATCCGGTACGTCTATTTTGTAAGCTAGTCCTGAATTAAAGAAGTCACTAGCCGGGGTGGCCGGCCACGGGCCATTCCCTGGCTAGCGTGGCTTATACAAATCAATGATTTCTGGAATTGGCTGAGGTGGTCGCGGCATTCCTCGGTCAACCTGGTCGAGGATTGTCAAGCACAGCCCTTCTCTGAGTTCCGGTACTGGTGGGGCCAGCCGCGGCTTTCCTAGTTTTGTATCCCCTAGTCAGTGCGTCTAGAGGCCAGGTTTTTGAGTCGGAGCCTTTTAGATCCTTTTATTTTTAGGACGGGTTTCCCGGTGAACCCCACTCTGACCTTGGGCTCCTGATACAAGGATAGTCTGCTTTCTATAGTCAATTAGAGATTGGAAAACACCAAGTCAGACTGATAAAACAATTATCACTCTTTATTGAAATCTGTCAATTCTTATAATCTTCAGGTTGATGTTATCCCAATTAGCGACACTAGTAGCAACAAAAAAGTATTTTTTTATGTTCTCAGTGTTTTATTCACGATTCTTACATTCTGTTCAGTATTTGGATGACCGCACCAATCAGTCTTTTATAAAGCTCTTCAAGTTCTATATTCTTTTCGCTTCAAGGTATTGCCCATCGCAGAAGACGCCGTCATCAAACGTAATAGGTAATTCATAACTATCTTCTCTTCGTCTTCTCTGATTTCTTCTTGTGGGATTGTGTTTGTGTTTCTTAAGTCTGACTTGCAGTTTGAACAGAGCGTTTCAGTGTAGTCATACCTGTTAAAAAGCAATTGAAATGAATGAATTCAACACACAGTAATTTTCGAGGAGTTATAATAACGCCTCTAGTGGAGCAAATTTATATCCTTACTGTGGAGTTATTTTTTGGGGAGTTATTTTAACTCCTAAAAGGAGTTTAAAGAACTCTTTTTCAGGATTAAGAGTGATCCTAGATATTGAGGAGTTAAAATAACCCCCAAAAAGGAGTCATCCTGTGCCTAAAATGTTTACTCCACTGTCAGAGTTAAATTAACTCCAAAAAGAGTAAAAACAACCCATGTGAGGAGTAAAAGTAACCCCATTTCGGAGTTGTTTTAACTCCAGACTGGAAGTAAAAGAACTCTTTTTCAGGAGTAAAAATGACCCCAAATTCGGAGTTAAATTAGGAGTTAAAAAAGGGGTTATCCTGTACCTAAAATTTTTACTGCATTTTTGTAGTTATAATAACTCCCTAAAAACTACAGTGCAAAATCAGTTTAACTCCATGTACTAGCTAGATCCTGCTGAGGGTGTCACTAGTAACCCTTGTAGCCCTGTACAATCCTGCCGTTTTCATAGCTTCGGACAAACGACACAACTGGCCGGCTAAAGAAGTGCAAAGAGAGTTATAAGCCACAAGCACTTACTGTCTCATCACTGCCGTGTCATAATCTGAGCTATCTTCCATTACGTCTAAAATCATGTTAAGCAAATGGAGTTAATTACAAGCTCAATACAATAAATCATAAATACTTAAATCTGTTGTTGTACAACCTTTTAGTCTGAGTGATGGTCGCTTGGTGCGTGAAACTTAAATGCGAGTTCCAACTTTTTCATCCTTTGCGTCTGCTTGATCTTAATTATATAATTGTTAAATTGCCTTGGAGATAATTTCATATGACAGCACCAACAGGGAAGTCAACTCTAATGGTTTGAAACAATCCCACTGCTTCACATTCATTCTTGTTAACGTATACGGTGTTGTAAATCACTTTTCCGAATGTTTCTGAATCGAAATAGCCTTGTATTAAAACTGTCAACAAATACAATCATATGGTTGTTATTCTCTAGAATTCTCTCAAATTTTCTTCGTTAAATGACTGCGCAAACACACAACGCCAACCTATAAACTCCCACTCTTATATCTTTCAGCAGAACAGCTTTAGAAAAATGTCTTGGAGAGGGACTGTGCAAAAAAAATCCGTTGAAAATTTTGCATGTGTATCGAAAGAAAAGAACTAAAAACTCGCCTGAACTTGAGTCATCATAGAAGTTACCCCCGGGAACAACATGGGATGTAGACGCCTGTAAGGATATAAATAATTTTATGATATAACTGCTATTCCACTATTAGTTTTAATCTTTCTTCGACTATTTGCTTTGCATTCTTCCGGCGCTTTGTGAATAGTTCTATCATGCATTTTTCAACCAAGTGCAAAACGAAACCCTTCCCCAGCTTGCAAGTGGACTTTTCTTGAATTCCCAACCATGCTTGGCATAAATGCTATGGCTGTAGGTTAATAAGTATCTGAATAAAACTAAAGGTGCTGAAAGCCACTCTAAAGAGGTATTAATATACTTAGTGTGCAATGCAAATGTAAAGCTGGACAGTGCTGGTAGTTTGTGTTATTATTTATTTATTATAAAAAGCCTGTCAGTGTTACATACCTCCGAGGAAGAATGATCATCTTGAAGCCCAAACGCTTGAGCAAATTCTTGTTGTTGGTCGGACAGAATTTGGTGAACGCTGCTTTTCAGCTGTTCAATTTCCCCATCTATTCTTCGGCGTATCAGATTATCTATGAGGGTGTTCAAACATGTAAAAACATAATTTTTATCCTTTCCTCAGTGGTGAATAGAGAAGAAGCGTGACGTCACGTTTTCGTTTTCTAAACTTAGATAAGATCCTATCGGATTCCACCCCAGAAAATTTCGCTAACACTTGACAAATAAAATGAAATTGAAAAAGATCGATGAATTTTGAAACAGTGTGAATGTAAATGCCGTATAAGTACTTTTTTGAGTACTTTTCATGATTTTTTTCTACCTGACCGGCACCAGTACGCACGCGTGTGCCTGAAAAATATCGAAGATAAATAAAAGAAGTCAGCACGAAATAGAAAATCGAAGTAAAGCAACAAAAGGTAATTCAGCGATAGCTGAAAAACGGCGTAATACCTATGTAATCCTGCTTAAAATTCTTTCACATAACTTTAAGTTTTTCAAAACAAATAAATGTTTTTCTTTTAATCAAGTTACCTCCCAGAGCCGTCCTAGGAGACGGATTGAGGTGGAATTGGAAACTGGGCGTACCCCTGGAATATTTCTAGCTATACGCCCCTGATATAATTCTATCAAATTCTAAACTTTTAAGAGAGGGCATACATATTACTTCTATTACCAAGATGCCGGAAGACTGCTGAAGCCGTAGCAACAGAATCATCTGTTGAGCTCCCTATCGACATGTCTTCCTCTGGAATATGTCCCACATTATCCACTCCAGTATCTCCTTCCTGGCAACTGCTGCTAAATTATCAACTTACCATGTTAATTTTTTAAAATTGTAAACTGAGAATAATTTACTTCAGTTTATAAAGACTCGAGACATCAACGGCCAACTAAAACGCGTTTATGCGTTCTAATGCGATCCTGTTCTAAAAGCGAGGGATATTTTCAAATTTATGTCAAAATACTTTATGGCCGGAGCTAATATCGGTTCAATATGCGCCACGACATGCATTTGCGTCAGGGGCACCCAACGTCAATTTTCGGAAAATATCTGTTCGGAAGACGATTTGAGATCTAGAATTTTCCGACAATTTATTGTAAAATTTCTTGCTTGCCTGCCTCTCCTAGGATTTTCGAACATCTAAAAAATGCTGTTATTGCCCATTTTTAACGGATTTTTACCCTTAAAAGGTCACCCAGAATTTTCGGGAGCCTTTTTTCTGGCTGAAATTTTCGAAAAGGTAAGTTTTGATCCCTATAATTTTCGGATCACTAGACTTTCAGCTAGGAAATCTGAACAGATGAAAAAATTTTAGGGGATAAAAATATGCCTTTTTCCACCGTTTAAATACTAAAATACGTTTAACAATGCTATGTTTAAGTGGTTTTGAACTATGTTCTCGTTAGGTGCTCCTGTTTGCGTGTGGTGTTCCGAGTTCTTTAAAGTCAAGGAAAACATGCACCGAGTTAAAACTAGGACACAGATTGTTCTGGCCATTTTAACCCCCCCAAAAATCCATGCAATCACTCTGCTCAGTACTTTTGATAGACTATTTTGAAATAAAGGCGACGTACCAGTTTTGCTCTAGCCCTGTATATCCTGTACAGTAACTTTTTACTAGTTTAGAATCGCGGTATTCACCATAAACTGATACATCGCGGGACGTCAATTGACTCAGTGGATCAACCGCCATTTGCCACAGTTCCTTGTGAAATTGGTCACTGATAATCAAAAACAACAAAGTACATAAACGAGATAGGTAAAGTTTACAAAAGCTATCTCTAAAATTAAGCTTGAACCTCTTATTAGCCGGGTTTTCGGTCGTACTGTAAATTACGGACCGAGTTTTTTGTCCATCGATTTGTGATGGAAAAAAACTCGGTCCGTAATTTATAGTACAGACCGAAAAAATGAGGCCAATAAGATGTTTGCTATATGACTTCCTGTTTGGGGGACCGGAAACAAGTGCGGGACAAGCGACTTGACAGTCATTTGACAGGCGTCAGAAAATACGGAAACAATAGATCATGGGGGCTTTCCATTGAAAGTAAAATAAATACGCAAATGCGTCATGTTGAAAAAGTTTCTTCGGTCAAAACTAAGAGCACTGTAAGTACGGTGGATTTTAAGAACCTGTTTGTAGGCTAAAATTTGCCAGTTAAGCCCCCTCTATATAAGAACCTGTTTTGCCAAAAATTGGAAACAGGTTCTTATTTCTAAAATCTATGAAAAAATTCTACACACTTGGCTAAAGAAGACAATTCAATATTCAAAATCCGCTTTGGAGAAATGGGTTCTTTGTTAAAGTATTATTAAGTGATGACGTCATAAAAATAAAAATTTCTGAAATTTTGGGATTTGTCAGGATATTCTAAAAGAACAACGTTCAAGAGGCCTACTTGCCAAAAATGAGCATTTCTCTGAGCTTCTTTGCAAATTGTCTCTGAGATATTAGTCCAGTTATGCGAAGAAAACTCCACATAAACCCTTCTAATTATTTTTGGGTCGACCCCAAAAAAATTTAGAAGGGCTTGAAGTGATCCATGTCCTCAAGGTTGACAGAAGTCTTGTAACTTTCTTTAAACCTTTTTTCGATAAGATATTTAGAGCTGTGAAATGAGCATTTGCTTTTGAAATTATGATCCGTATAGCAAGTTACGGACCACAAATTGACCAATCGCATAGCGAAAACAGACTAAGCCATAAAACTATTTAAACTGAATGCTACAAACTATTTTAGTTTTACAATCAAGCTTATCACTTGTTTTCACTACTTTGTGTCGCCATATGCTGTATACCGTACTATAAATTAAAAAAAGAAAAAAAGTAGTAAGCCTATGACAAGCAGGCCATAGACAACCATAAGAAAACAAAAGGTTTGAAAGTTAGGCTTTATATAAGGTATAGCGTGAATTTATAGCTGAATTTAGAAGCTTAAGGGCAAATGAAATGATTTCAGACTGACCTTCTCTCTCAATAACAAACTTTCAAAGCGGCAAACATCTCCGTTCATTTCTGAACAGGATACTGCTTCACACATATATTTTTTTTGCGAACAAACTCGCCAACTTGTCGCTTTAGAGACTTTCGCGCCAAAAAAACATCCGCAGACGTGAACCACTTTTCCCGCCTTTTCTGACGCAGCCAACGCGGTTGAAAGTCAAAACAAGTCCTTTCTCTCTGTGTACTCTTAACTCTTTGCGGATCTCTTTGCGGCTTTTTTCAGTGTTTTACTTTAGCTTTTGGCGATTTTTCCTTTTTGTATTCTTCGTCCCCAATGCAGCCTGTGTGACATTCGTTTCGGTTTTTTAAAGGACAAAATTGGCCAAGTACGGGGCTGGATGTTGTGACATTTCGACATGGTTCGAGATAATATAGAAGACATCGGGAGTGCCTCAACTTTGTTACAAGGTGAGCTTAATCTTGATTCTTGTAGCTTCATCACTTATAATTACTTATCACGTGGCTTATATAGAACTTCACTAATATTATGTTTTTGTATATATAGTGCAAGAGCAACATTCGTCCATTACGACTATTACTGTCTGACATAACTCTAAGCAGCTCTAAACAATAATCAATTCTTCTTCTCTGACATTTTCAACTTCTGTTCGTTTTTCACCTTTACCTTTAAGTTTATTCATAGAATCAAGCTTAAAAGTTATCATTTAGGCTTATCGCATGGAACAGTGTCGTGCAGGTCGATGGCTTACGGCACTCCCCTGATTTTGTTCTCTTTTACAGCTCTTGTAAAAGACTTGCGTCAAAACCAGAACAACGAGGAAAGAGTCACAGCACTGGCAGATCGAATAACCAACCTTGCAAACAGAATGCATAAGCTCTCATTTGATAGAAGTGAAAATAATGCAGTGTTAATTCAGATACACAGTTGTTCTGTTACACTTTGGAATATTGCTGTGGCAATGAAGACTGGTGGAACAACAGGCGCAATTTCAAATGCACGATGTAAGATTCAGTCTGCGTCTGTGTGTTTAATAAGGTTTCTCAGCTTCATTCACGCTTAAGTCACACTCTCGATATACAGTACGCGTACAGCATACGGTAAAATCCCGAAAAAAAGGAACATCATCATAGGTTTGCCTGGTTTATTCTCACAGATCAGATTGATGTATTGATTGTCATGATATATCTTGTATGGTCTGGTTACAGTTAGAGTCAACAAGAGTCGGATTTTTTAAATTTTGTTTTTTCTAGGTAAATAAAGTACGTTTAATTCGTTTTGATTCTTCTTCGAGTTTATTTTTAGGTTATAATTCCCCTGAGTTAATATAAGCCCATCTAAAAACCCTTACGAAATTGTACTAGACCAGCCTGAGGGCTCACACCCTCTCTCAAATAATAGTCTAATTAAATGGTCTCTGCGATTTTTTTACACGCGAATGAGCAACTACTGACTACTAATAAGAATTTAGAGGCATGTAATATTGCAAACTTATAATGACAGCTTGTTGTTTATATATTAGTTAAGAACAACTTTGCCCTTTTTGATTTCAGTAAGGCATGCAGCTTGTAACCTGTCAGTTTTGGCAAATGCTTCCGAAACAAGTGAGGTGACATACAGAAAACAACTCGTGGTGAGAACAAAGAAATGTTCAGTTTTATCATTCTCACGATCCTTCTTTCGTCGGCTTCGTCTCAAGCAAGATACTATGTAATTTCTTACCTATTAAAAAGCCACAAAGATACGGTATCTAATCTTTTAGTATTATTATTTTTCATTTAGATGACAACAAAAACCGGAAAAGCCTGGCTGGGTAAGTCAAACTCGGTAATATCATGATTAAATTCACTCGCGTTCAACCCAAAAATGTCCAATTGTTCACTTAAACACGTAACTGTAACCGAAACAAGATGCTTAGAGGACAAAAAAATTCCAGTGCGTAAATAAGAATGGAATACTCAAATTAAAGTTGAAAGGCAAAATTTAAACTTACAACGCGATCTTATTGATTTCTTTTCATTTTTAGTATTTTCACCATAGTACAATTCCAAGTCCGTAGCCAGACACTCGGCATAGACTATTTGGTATAGCTTTACATGGCCTTGAAAACGTATAGTTACTACTACCCCCATTCTTTCCTTTTAAAAAGTGATATGAAGTATAGAGCGTTTTTACTCACGTGGCCAGCATCTATGCTAATTTATTGGAACAAAAGAAACCGTTTACATGAGAAAAGAGTTAAACTCCCAGAGGATTTACTGGGTACACCAACATGGCCGCTGTTTCGTTGTTTTGGAACACCAATATGGCCGCCGTGACGTCATGTGAAAACGCTCTATTACTTGTATGTGAAATTGATCGTCGCAGCCCGATCGGCACTTGGAAATCCAAAAATCCAAAAATCCGGCGTCAGTTTAATGCATTATCCAGTAAGAACGCCGGCCACGCACATTACAGAAATCTTGCGATAATTCAACATTCAAGTTGCTTTGAGCTGCTTAACTCTTTTTGTATTTTAGAATGTCAAAACCCAGCCATGGCAGAGAAGTGCCTTGCGTTAGCATCAGAGGTACGTTTTAGAATACTCCCTACCAGAACTGTACAGTGCTCGGCAATCAAATTTTAACACTTACTTTTAAACCATTACGTAAAAAGTTGTTTAACTACATAAATTTGTAACGGGTGCTAAATGCGGTCATTGCACGTACGCATAGTGTTTCAATCAGCTAATAATCCCCTTTTAAGGGGTTGCTGTACTTGAAAATAAATCTCTCATTTTTTCCTGAACCTGTTTCGTATCTCGGCATCGTTCTTAATTTTGGCTTCTTTGACAAAGAAGTTAAAGTTACATTTTACATCTTTTATTTTTGAGTGTCGAAAGTTAGGGTATTTGGTGTTTGCTTGTTCTGTAAGTTTGGTTAAAAGCGTCCACGCCACTTCTAAGCCAATCAGAAATAGGACAAAACTAAACTACCATAATTCGACCAAAAAATCAGTCCGAGGCTTCTGGTGTTTGCCAAAGGAACTTCTTTGATTTTAGTTTAACGACTTTCACATGTAGTCATTACTGTCCGACTTCATGTCCGGTGGTCAGAGCAAGTATTGTACGATGGTTAAATTTGTTTCCCAAGACAGTAAACTTTGTCACTTTGAACTCATGAAGGGTATAAATTGTATTGGCGTCCTACTGCAGGGGTTTCCTAAGTGATGGAATGGCATCCAGCCCTGAAGGAAAGAGGTGGCGGTGGAGTGATACTCCAGGGTGTAACATACTTGAACGTCATTCTATACTTTTTTTGCTTGGATAATTGCCATAATTGGACTCCAATCTTTTTTTGTGTTGGTTGTTTTGTTTTACTTTGAAGTGCTGGGATGGATTGCAAAAGGTGTGGTCATTAAATGAGATGCAGTCATCATCAACGGAACAAGTCAAAAACATTGCAGAAAGTGAGCGCTACATATTCCGTGTCTTTTGCTACAGAGCTGAAGCCGTGAGTAGTTTTCACTTAAATTGCACATCACGAAAAGTTTACGAGAACAAGCTTTTAAAAGTAGCCTTTAATTTTTTATTCGTTGCGTTTTAGGGTTTTCTAAAGATCCAGGAAACGTTGCCACTTATGATAGTGAGGAGCGTGTTTTTTTTAATTTTTAATGGTTTGTATGTTCATTTACAGAGCTTTTCGCTGAAAAATTACAACTCAGCTAGCTTTTATGTTAGGAAAGCCAGAGAATACTTGCCAAGACTAACTTTAAAAGAGGTGAGGGACGATACGTGCTATAGGCACTTTATATATTTTGCCATGTGATTAAAAAACTGGTAATGTGCTCCTTTTCCTCCGTACCGAAGAGCATTTCCTTGGCACAGCTGTGTTACAATTTTGGTGTTGATACCTACTACCGTGAGGAATACGAGAATTGCATCGGCTGGCTCAGGTAGGCATTATTCTGGTAAATTAAGTCCAACAAATAAATCACACCAGTTGAGTGCGGTACAAACCACACCTTCACATAGTAATCAACTTGACCCATGTCTCAAAGAGGAATATTTAACTCATCTTATAATTATCAGGGATGGATCTTCTGATAAAAACCAATCTCGTAACGTACTAAAGTAGACTTTTCTCACTTTAAATTGTTTTTTGCTCAGGCAAAGTTATGATCTAAGAAAAGAAAGTAATCCCTTTGGAGCAAAAAAGGAGGTATGTGATTACAATTATTTCTTGTACGAAAGATCTATTGTCAATAATGGAATGTTTGCTGCATGTAAGTTGTAATTGGGCATGAACAAGTACATTTTTCAGTCTCTTCTGTGACTCCAAGGTCAAGTTACAGCCCTTTTCTGTCTTTCCTTTGCCTTTGTTCGCGTGAAAGATAACTGTGAACACAATATCCTTCTCTGGCGGCATAGATCTTCGGCATAGTTACTAGCTTTCAGTTTCCAGAAATTAGTTCAGCCATTGTTAAAAGGTACAGAAAAGAATGAATTGTAGATTTAACAGGAAATATGCTCTTGAAATTTGCAGCAGGCAACAACATTGCGCCTTCTGGCAAATGCATATCTTGATTGGGACTACAAAAACAACTGGCAGATGGCTCTCAATGCAACTGGTAACAAATCCTGAATACTTTATCTTCCGCCAGTAAATTTCAAGAACTTTAAGTCGTTATTCACTTATACTTGCTTTATTATGATTTTATAATGGCAGAAGCTCTGTTGAGTGTGTATGAATCTTACAGAATACGCTTATCCGACACCCTGTTCCACTTTGACACAAATTAAAATTCAGTTTAACCTAAGAACTGTAAAATTGTTGTTCTATCACGTTTAATCCAATGCATTTAGTAAACTTACTGCAGCCTTATATTCAGCAGCCAAGATTAACCATGTTTTTCTTTTGTTCCTCTTTAGACCTTGCAAACTCTGTAAGTACCTACATTATTTTTGCTATGCAGAGGAGTTGATGAGTTCTATTTAGACTGTATTTGAATCCGATTTGAATACATTCAAACAACTGACGTATATCCCGCTTTTCTACTTAGGAATATAGCCATCCCGCTGGACTTTATCTTAAAGCAAAACTACTTATTATGGGTAATGGGGAAACGATTCCACTTTCGAGATTGAAGTCAGGTATCAAACCTTTCCCTTATACACAATTTGCCGTTTTTTCATTTAACGAGTACTGTAGGGACATTATATTATCTCAAAGTAACACGTTAAACATGTAACAGAGCATGAATTGCTCTTACAGGGAAAATAAACTGACTATAGTCAAGGTTGTTCAATTCAGGTCAGATCTGGACAATTCAGTATTTGAGCATGAAAAAGCTATGAGAATGTGTTTTTTTTTGTCCAGGAAAAAAGAATAAATCAAAGTTTTCCCATGCAACTGTATTTGTCGTGAATTAATACTATTCTAGCGTTGAAGAAAGCTAGTTTTTGTTAACTTTTATCCAGGGTAATATTTAAAAGATATGACGATACTGCTCTGACTCCTTGTCTCGATTGTTTTATTCCCTTTCCTTGTAGTTTTAGCAGATTTCGGACCACTGATAGACTGAAGGAAGCGGGGAGGGGGTAAAATGAGCGCACAGTCGGCCTTAGGTTTGAACTGTTAAGAGTTCCGACGTAAAATAAGGACGTTCATGCACCTTTTTACCTTAAGTCGTTTTTTCATAACTAAATCAGTATGCCATATTCATCAATATTTAACGTAATTTACATCTACTGGACGAGTAAACAGTAATTATCATTCAATAAATTCAAGTAGGGTTTGTTTTATTTATAGCCTTTGAGGAAACTCTTCAGCACCCGGACTTAAAGGTGGATCTTGGTTTGTGTGCAGTAAATTTGGCAATCCAGCAAAACAGGTGGGTCGATAATTGGTAAAATGAAGATATCTTTTAAATGCAAGAGCAAATTTAGTGGCAAGAAAATCATGTTTAACTGCACATAATTATAACTTGTTATATATGTTTTATGGATTGAACAAGTAAATGTAGGTGTATCCACGAACGTCATAACGGGGTATTCATTAATTTAAGGGAAGTTCCTAATAAGGTTAGCGGGAAACCAATTGTAGAAATAGAAGCGTTAATTTTGGCATGTTTAAAACATTCTGGCAATCCAAGATGAAGGCCGCTTAGAAGACCAAGAGAAAAAAGCACAACTTTATCAATTCTTGCTGAAAATAAACAGATAGTACTAGTCATAATTAATGTGGTGATAAAATGAAGTTGAATCTATTTCTTTTTTATTATTGTCAGACCGGAATTGGCTTTTGACTGTTTGGAAATTCTGACTTCACGCTTCAAAAACTCTCCGCACCTTTATAAGATTCAACTTGAGCACTTGGTAAGTTACTATAGCAATTTCCATTTAATAAGGAATACGGAAAACATCTAAAGATCTAAAAATGACTTTTCCTCCTCTTAGGCCTACCGCAAATCATAAGGGAATTGAGATCAAGGCAAAAGCTGCGATTAGGCTTTTTTCTTAACTTTTGTTACTCTTACAGAAGTTTTTTGATCAGAAATGAAGGAGATCATGTTGCGATTTTAAAGAAAATTTAAGTGACAAACGGTCTACATCAACTGAATTCATTACTCTTTATCTGAAGGAACTCTTGTTAAAAAACAAAAAGGATGACGCAGCAAAGGAGCTTATCGAAAACTGCATTGTTGGTATGCAAGGCCTAGCTTGTTGATACTTATCTTTGATCTCTTTTTTGTTTTCATTTTAATTAATCGTTCTGATTGAGTTTGATCACGATAGTGCACTGACATCATGATTTGTTTGTTTGTTTGTTTGTTTTTTTTTTGCTAAATTGTTTTTCAGGTGAGATGAGCAAATCCGTTGATTCAGAGATGTTTCAAAGATTCCATATTCTTTTGTGGGAAAAAGCGGCTGTTTGTTATGAGGTTTCTAAATGATAAATGACTGTTATCGTTAACATTAATACTGTTTCATTTCCTTTCGCTTTTGCAAAAGTAGCGTGGGTGCCCCTTAATTTTTGTACGGTGATAATTATTATCGTGTATATTTATTAGAAAATCTATCCTATAAGTTTGGGATAATTCTATTCACAAGGAACCAAGCTGACAGTAAACATTTGTAATGGTTCGAATTCCCATGGGATACTCATATTTTCCTTTTTTCAACTTCTATTTCTTCAGGCAAAAGACTACAATGAAGCATTAAACTGGTATAATTATTCCTTGAGCCTCTTTTCCTCGAAGGAGACAAACAGCAAAAGTATTGCAAAACTGCAGGTTGGTATGAAAAAGAAATGAAAAGCGTTGCCATGCTTCCAATTATACTACCTTTTTTAAAATAACGGGAATTGATTTGCACGACAAACTCATTTAGTGTGACCGATACAGTAGTAAATTGTTGGTTTTCATTTAAAAAAAGAACGATTTTTGATTTGAATTTAATGCCATTAGCTATCTGAATAAAAGAAGGAGAGTCAAGACAAAGTATGCGCGCTTCTCGGAAGTTTTTACATACGCATCAAGCTAGTACAATATATCTCTAGGTTAAACCTTGCTGAGTGGCATACTGACGGTTGCTTTTACACCATACAGACCAGATACAGGGCTTACATTTGTTACTCTAGTTATCATCTACTGAGGGCCTCGTGGGCCGCCTTTAAAATTGAAAAGGGCCCTTTTGTAAGAAAGGGAACCCACTCTCAGTCTAGAATTATGTACCAAATGGTTTGAAATTAACTTTGTTCTTTGGCCTAACCTCTTCTAAAACATTTTCGTTAACTTTTTGCTGGTGATCAAAACCAAATGGGAAACATCATACCTGTTCTTTTTTTTTTGCAGCGAAACAAATGTTGTTGTTACATGAATCTTCAAGACTATGAGAAGGTTTGACAAGAAGACCCTTTAGCTTAAGCTATTTGCGGTTACAAAAATAGCCCATTGTACAGTTACAGGTGAAAACGAGGTTGGAGTTGACCTCGTTTTGATACAGCCCTTCTTGCTTTAGTATATAAATTATGTTCTTATGCTAACTAGTATTTTTTAAGCATAAGTTTCATAAGAAAGGAAAGAGGTTTGTATCAAAACAAAGTCATCCCCAGCCTCACATTCACTCAAAGGTCCTCAAAGACTAGGATACTAAGCCCACAACTGTAAAATGGTCTGTTGTATCCCCAAAGTGAGATAGCGGTTTAGGTCTAAGATCTGGGCAGGGGGTTACTAAGGCTAAAGAGGGTATTACTTTTTGTCTTCACTCCTCGTAATTAGGTGGAAACAATGGTTATTTCTTACGGTTCCAAGTCATGTTGTCCATCTGCACTCTTTTTCAACTACAGAGTGGCTTCTAGCTTAGTTTAATTACGAACTCAGCCAGCCTATTGCAGCCGCTATTCCCATAAGCCTTTTTATATTGAAACTGACCTACCAGGCTTAATTGTCAATAGTTTCTTTTAATGGAGAGGTAGGACTGGTATTTATCTCAGTTATTTAAAAGTTGAGTTATTCCTTTTTGGTGCGTTTCTTTCCAGGCCAAAGAAGCCATAAGAGAAGCGGAAGAAAATGATTCCGAGAATGCTGTTGTTTACTTCTATAAGTTTAAAATAGCCCTCTTGGAAGGACAAGATGACCTTGGTGAGCATGGCTACATCATAACGACATCAGGAAACCCCAAAACTAGTGAGATAAATAATTCATCTCTCCTATGCATACACCCTACACTTAGTAAAGTTATGGTTATTTTATTTACGTCTATTTTACCCGGGTCTATCATTTTAACTTCTAACAGCTTGTCGATTCCAACCCGAACCGAAATTGTGAGCATCAGCAAGAGTGCATGCTTAACATAGTTTATTTTAATCACCAGCTGTGGACGCAATGACTAAGATGAGTGAAGTTGATTCAAGGCAAGATAATAACATAACAGAAACTGATGCTCATTTGTTGATATGTCTGGCTGCACAATTGGCTTTAGAGGTACGCTCATCAATCGTTCTGCGTGATGTTACTATAGACTAATACGTTTCTGCGTAAAATCCTAGGTGAAGACTTACTACTCGGATTAGAATTTGTCTGTAGTACCGCGAAGGAAGCTTCAGTTGATCCTTTGCGCCAGTAGATGACATAAAAACGCAAGTTGTTGTTGAGAAACAAGTTCCCATCTGACCATTCACTTAGTCTTTCTGGAGGAGGTGCACAGTTTCTTCTCCTAACAGAAAGAAAAAGATTTGTCAAAATGGACCGTAGTCCGTAAATAGTACCATGACTTTATAAGTTTGATGCACTTGTAACAGGACTGATGTGTCCGATTTACAAATTTATGAGAAGTTGATGAAAGTTCATGAAATCTCAATTCTACAAGCTTCTAGAACATTCTAAGTGTTTTTTGTTTCAAAATGAAACGTGTCTGGGACAGATGTGGGGTTGGGCCAGCAAAGCCTATCTAGATAAGCTAAATAGACGCGCCGCAAGTATTTATTGAAGGTCGATCTATCGGGGCTGAGGAGTTAAAATCAATACTTGGCTGGCCCAGCCTACAAGCACGCATAAATTATCTCAAATGCGTCTTAGTCCATAAGTGTCTTCACGGAATAGCGCCTTCGTACTTACTTTCAGAGTTTAGACGCACGCACCTTTTCCATGGCTATAACACCAGAAGTCATGATTTGCTGCGCCCTCCCTTCGCAGAAACTACTAAATACCAAGGTAGCTTCAGAATAAACGGTGCTTGGACCTACAACACTCTACCGACAGCTGTACTGAGAATCATTAGACAAGTAGAGACCCTCAGTGAATTCAAAATCAAGCTAAGGCGCCATTTTAAACAGTAACGCCAGCGGTACATGTTGTCTTTGTAACTTAATTAATTGTCTAGTTTTAATGTTTTAATGTCTTTGTTTTTGTGTTGTGTCAGGGCTCCATTTAAACTCGGCTCTGCTAAATTGGATGCCCCTGGATAAATATTGAATTAAAAAAAAAAAAACACCCCAAAAAACCCAATCAATTTACTAGTAAGCTTTTTATTTAGGATGATAAATATTAACAGTGTACTTTTTTGAAAGAAGGACATCTCGTTTCTAAACTTGACATTCCTTGGAAAACAATTAAATTACCACTGTAACCTTTAAAGTAATTAAACTTAGGGAACTCTTTTATTTTTTGTTGATACAAGTTTTTAATAGTGGGAAACTTTGTACTAATTTCAACCTAAAGCTTAATCATTAAGGCAAATAAAAAGAGAGCTTCTAAGTAGCGAAACGGATTTAGGAAGAAAGATTTGGAGCGTCGAAAAAAGAATTAAAGAGAGAGAGGTAGTAAGGAAGAAAAAAAGACAAGAACACTGTAGAAGTTTGACTGTAAGCCAACAGAAGCTAAAGAGTACACTGTTAATAAAAGGGTAGCAGTTTGACTGATTGGTTGTGGTGAGTTCCTCTCGCCTCGCCGTTCCCCCTAAACGTCACGAAGTTCGTTTATCACATTTATTATACATTTTGTGAGACGAACATACTTTGCATGCTACAACCGATTGTTAAGCTTATTTATTTATTTATTTCTCCTAAAAAAACTAACAAAGATAATGAACTATTTAATGTCCCAAAAACTGATAGTTAAGAAAAAGAAGGCGAATAGTAAAGCTTGTTGATAAGGCCTCGTCAATTAAAACAAGTGATTTACTTGTGATGATGATGTCTTGATAGTTTTACAAAATGGAAATCATCACGTCAACAATGAAAGAGGAAATTTGGAGGGGGGGGGGGAGGGGTGCCTTTAACCTTACAGGGGACTTCGTGTCCTATTGTTCATTTTCACCTTTTATATAAATTTGTTATGTATTCTTAATCTGCAAATAAATAAATAAATACAATACAGCAGGGTCCGAAATTAACTTTTTAATACGAGCGCCAACTGGCGATCAAGTATAAATTGTTGGTCGCCAGAGGGCAAATTGTGGTCGCCAAAAATTCCCCCTCCCTTTTTTTCAAATAAAAGTTTAAACACGAATAAAAAATGCATGGTATGGACGTTTTTGTGCTTAAAAATTGCAATACTTCCGCTCCCGATACCAGAAAGAAACCGTACGTGTACGAGTGAAGTCTCATTTTTTCCACAAATTACTTTTTGGAGATATACATGTAAAGCCATCTGATCTAGAACGTAGGAACAGAAAGCTGTCTGCCCATGACTGTACCGGATCATATCAAAACTATTTTCTTCCCATAACTACCACAAAATAATCCACAAAACAACCACGAAACATAGCCGCCATGTTGCTCGTACCAGGCCACATTTTTTTTGTGCCACATTACTCGTAATGGCGGCTTGGAAACGTTCAACTCGTATTGATCGTAGCTGTTGTGGAGGTATTATTACAGGAAGATTCGTTTTCCTTTTAATTAAAAAATATCAGCAGGACAAAAAGGAAGACACCTGTTGGCAAATGGCTTTTCGAGGTTTCAATTCTTAATCAGTTTCTCCGAATGTTTAAGCCCTCAATAACAACCAGCTTTACAAGTCGCTAGCTGGCGACCAGCTATGAAATTCTGGTCGCCAGGACTAAATGTTTAGTCGCATTGGCGACCAGGAAGGCGCAATTTCGGACCCTGTACAGTTATTTAAATCTCTTGTCAAAACAGAAGTCACTAAATATTTGAGAAGCAAAAGTAAATTTCATTGTATCTAAGATAGGTAATATTTATTACAGATAGAGGTTTTTAAGTTTTTGTAAACTTTGTTCTTTATACTTTATGTCTTTTAGCAAAAGAACCATCAAGTAACCGTCAGTGCCCTGGAACAGGTCATAGCTACTAGCAGTGATAATCAACAAGTTTTAACGTCACTTAGGTATGACTATCTACATGTATCTATTTCTTTTATATTAGTTATCTGTTATCTCTTTTAAGCGTGCGAACTTCCTTGGTAAATAACGTCTTTAGCCAAATGTAACCTACGATTAGCATATCATTACCGATTTTTAAATTGAGTGAACTGATCCAATTCTTTTTTAAACCCTGTGAATGATTTTTTTTTCTATTTAAACAAATTAGATGCTTGTCAAGGTTAAAGCTCACAGAAATTTCAGATTCAGGAGCAAGGTAAATCAACAATGAAATATTTTTCGGCTTTCTATATCCTAACATTTACAATTGTTACCATATTCTGCAACAGAACTGCCCCTTAATAGGTTTTAGGTAATTCTAAAACAAATCTCATAAACTCCAATTCTGATGATTTTTAACTCATTATTTTTTTTTAGGAGAGATGTTACCTCTTTTCTTCGCTATCTACAGATCGGTAAGATGAGTACCTAAGAACAATCCAAACTGCATACTTTTCGCTATTGATATCACTTGATTGATAAACTTAAGTTTTCCATAATTATTGTGTTCAGGTTATTTCTAAAACCTCTACTTGTAATAGGGCTTTCACATTTTCTGGCATACAACTTTCTCCTGCTAGCCTCCAAAAGCATACTTTGTAAATCTCTTTTTCTCCGCTTCGTTGCAGAGATGAATTTACCGTCACTTTTAATTCTTGATAGCCTGCGAATACAGCTGCTTCTCTTTTCTCCTCGCGAAACGTCCTTAGCTGCGAGGAGCAAGGAGAAACGGCTGTATTCGCAGGCTACATTCTTGAGGGCAGCGAGTCATGAGTCAGTGGGGGCAAATTCTCCTGCCCCACAAATAAAACAGCATGTTCGGTTCTCTTACGATTTCGAATACGAAACTAGTTATTCGAGTATTTGATCGTTTCTAGGACTGTGGCAATGGGCATTCTGAAACATGATTCAGGCCGTCCCCTGCATCCGACTGTGTTAACTTAGTTCCGGCACTGACAAAACAGTTTACAGAAAATAAATAACTTAAAAAAATAATGAAGATCATTAACACGACTTCTTGGAATTATTTCTTAGCGTTGGATCGCTTGTCTCAGATGCACGGTGCAGGCGATACGCATGTGTATGTAGAGGCGATGTGGTTTATGAAAATCGGTAAGCTGCTTACTTATTACGAAGAACGGACAACGAATGTCTGTTTTTCACCATGCAACGTTCCCTTATATACCAACTTTGATTCTGTGAGCGGAAAATGCAGACAAGACCTAAAGGTTGGTGGCTTGAAAAAGACGCTCCAAAAGAAAGTTTTATGACCATGGTATGTGTCTTTTAAACTAATCCGATTCTTTCAACCGCCGGCCCGGTTATATCATTGGTATTCGAAAAGAATAGGGCAAGTTTCCTCGGTGGTGTTTCCCCCCCTCATGCACGTATAGTTCCTGATATCCTAAGGGGTCATCCTTGGCTGCATGGGTTACAGCAAGCTCATAAATGGAGAAATAGAATCGTGATAAAATGTCAACCAAGAATACATGCTATACTTTTCTGGTATAGCAGGTTGCTTGAGTTTAAAATTAGCGGCAAACATTCTAATAATTTCCTCTTGGTAGGCAAACGGACAGACTGATACAGAATAATATATTCAAAGACCTTGCATTCGACTTCTGCTTAAGTATTAGTGCTCGGATATTCAACATAGGAGTTTACCCCTAATTACACTTCTAACGAAATCTTTACTCTTAGCTTGGAATGTTGCACTGGAAAGTACTGATAATAGCTTGGAAATGCAAGAGCTTTTCCTGCGTTGTTATAAGGTAGAAGTGTACAATTTAAGTTACATTTACTAATATAACTACCCCTCTGATAACAGCCATTAAATTTATGTCTAAAGAAATGGCATATTTGCAACGTATTTGGAAGTAGTTTATGCCGGGAGTCTTGTAAGTTATAGGTTCCTTCAAAACATTTCACTTGTTTTCAAAATTATAAATAAATCAATGAAAGTTATTGATGAAAATGCCCTTAAAAAGGTTGACTTTAAAAAAAGGCACAGAAACGAGTCCAATTTAGATTTAACCAGCTAATATTTGTTTTTGTTGTGTGTGTTATGTAGTTTTCTTGCCTTTGTCCCGTGGAATCTTCTAACTTCGTTCGTCAAAAGAATTGCCTTGTGATGGCTGCTGCATCTGCTGTTCAAGCAGCAAGAGAACAAGACAAAAATAGCCAAGAAGAGAAGGTTTATGTTACTTCCTATAAGATTTTCTGTGTTACTAATTCATGTAGTCAAGAACAGTAACTTAAAACTTTTGAACTGGTGGGACATGCATTCTGTATCGTTCTGGAAGGTCTGTTAAATTAATTGCTCAACCACGACTTCTTTTTTGTTGCATAAAATAACAGATAGGACCGAACTCTTGTACAAACACGAACCGCGCGAGCAAGTTGAAGGGTGGCCCTTGGAAACTGGAGAAGCTCTCGGAATACATGAGTGCAATGTAACCGTAGAGAAAAGAGGAATAGTTCATTGAGGATCAGACACAAAGAGAGTTGTTAGTTGTAGAAATGACGTAGAAATATTTATGTTGTTCTAATCAAATACTTGTTCCTTATTGTAGAAAAAGCTATTAAGGCAGTGTTTGGAGCACGTCGAGACATGTCGTGATCTTCGCAAAAAGATGGCTGGGGGAGGCGTAGTGAGTCAAAAAGGTAAATTGAGTACGCCTTTATTTATCGATCTGTTTTTCGCATCTTTATCTAACTTTATTCCTGAAGTTATAATATTCCAATAGAGCTAATTTTGGTACTTTTTTCAGACGAATCGTTTATACTCCTCACTCTGTATGAGTTCGAGGCCAAGGTGCAACTTGGTACTGATTCAGACCTATATGAATGTTTAGACGCAGCGGAAGCTTTGCCACACACTGATCCAAGTACCTTTGAAACTCTTGCTGGTAATCAACTTGCAGATACGTTTATATGTATAATTTTCTGTTGAAGATAAAAAGGAGAAGACTGTGGTATCCAATTGGTTAACGCACGATATAACTAAACTCGACAACAAATTAAAAACGGTGGTCAGAAATTTTTTCATTTTCTGTTACAAAGTTTTAAGAGAATTGTTTGATACATGGAATTATAAGACTGCGACAAGTCTTGTACCAGTTGTACACCAACTTTTGTATATGTTGGAAATTTCCCTACTATTTCTTTGACCATATGAAATTGCACGTGTCATTAACTTGTAATACTTCCAACAAAACATCTTGCTTTACTAACGCAATTGTTTTACATTTGGTGAATTTTTCTGGCTCGGTGAAGCCATTGCAGTCGAATCTACTACTTGTAACAGAGAGATAAGTATGAGAGCTTTGAGAGTTGCTATCAAGAAACATCTTGCAATGGAATCAGTGGACTTCGCTAAGTTGAGGTAGCAATCCTATATATATTTATACAGGTGTTTCTTCATATCGGCAGACATTTCCAGCTATATGCTTGGTTATTGTAATATATTATCCACTGACTCCTCTATGTCTCATGCCTTACTTAATTGCTTACTAACTAACTTCCTTCCTTACTTTAACTCTTCTTTGCTTTCTTTCTTTCTAATGTAGCTACTGTGTACGTAATTGATTGAAATGTTCATAAGAAATAGAAGCCAACGAGATAACACTAGTTTAATTGGTCTCTCACACCAAAATTATATTTCCGTGATCTGTGCAAGATGTTTAATTCATGAAGGTAAAGTATAGGTTTCAGATTTAATTTTAGTTCTCTGAATAACTAATTATTTAAAGCGTCTACCATAATTAAATACTGATATCTAATAATTACCCTTGTTCAGTAAAGCTTTTCACAGTCTGGTATATCATGCATTAAGCAGTGGCAGTAGTAGTGACGCTGAGAGCAAAGAAGAGGCTTTGGCTATATACCAAGACATTTGTGAACTCATCGAGAACCAGGCAAAGGTAAAATACTACAGACTGAGTATTGTACGCTCATCCAGTGTCTCAGAAAAGCTCATGGACCCTTATCGGCGCTAAAAGATATATCAAATGATATAAAACCTTTCTCAGTTTTGATATAAATCAGTTGATGAGAAGTTACCTCTATTTCAGGAATCGTATCCCGAAGTTCAAATCCTGTGGCTCATGACGAAAGCGTGGAACTGTGGGATAAACCTATTCAGGTAAATAATCATATTACGTAACACCGGGACGCTTACAGGTAATGTCGTAGAAAAAAGTTTTCACTGACCACTGAAAATATTAGGGATCAATGAGCCTCGAAAGAAAAACGGAATCAAGGTAAAACCGGTCGACCTTCCCTCTTTGCTTAATCGAACATGTGGCTTAAAAAGAGGGTAGCCACAGATTCAGTGTCTTCCTGACACGTTTTGATGAGTTCACTTTTTAAAGGGATATGTATAATTTCGTCGCGCAGACGATACGCAGATAGATTTTGCATTCATTGCTTCAAATCTAGCGAATTTGCAACCTCAGTTGTGAGTAGTCGAACATAAGCGACATTCGGTATCTGTATCAGTCAGTCTCTATTTCCGTTAAGCACGAGCACATTGAAATCAGACAGCACTTCACCTGCTTATATTAACATCATGCTTTCTTCAAAATACTTAATTCATCATTAAAAAACGTTAGAGCATGTAAAAAAAACTGTGATGTACTAGCTTTACCATGTTTCTTGTTCACAGTGCCAGTAGACATGAGGCCGGAGAGAAGTGGTGTTCGCTGGCCATGAGACTACTGCATCATTTGTCTACATTTAAGTGCAACTATCAAGAAAAGGTCAGCTCAACTCTCTGTTGATTACAGGGTGATAAATCCCTTTCAAGTTAAAGCCTTTTTCAGGTGTCCCTCACTGCTTCCTGGTTTGTTTTCGTCAATTTGACTCAAGCTACAAAGTATGTGACAGAGAACAGGTTCTTGGCTACTTAAAAAATTCAGTAATAAGGGTAACTCCCCGGGGTCTGGTATAGGTTAAAAGGGTTCCCGGGTCACAGCGGCACATCCCCACCCAGAAATTCCTAAAGTACCCCCCCCCCCCAACCGGGGGGTAACTCCAGTCACGAACCATCAAAGGCCGTATATCATTATTTAGTTAATATCCACTTTATTGTTTCTTTAGATGACCAAGGTATACGGTGATCTTCTGGATCGTATGGAAAACAACACATTCAAGCGCCAAGTTGAAGAGTGACATAAACTGACCGTCTAATTAGGCAGCAGAAAATACACATTTCTGGGAAAAACATTCTTATAGTTATACTTGGCGGTTATGTATATGCATCCCGGCATGGACTAGCTTTGATTGAGTTTTGTTCCAAGGAAATCATAAGATTTATTTTACTACATTCCTCGTTTTCGTAAAAGTCTATTTGAAAAACCTATATTTCTATTGCACATAACGATATGCTCTGACATGGAAAGAGAAATTCGCGCAGTTATAGTTTTGCTTAAGAAGTGGTTCCTACGTCTTTGTGACGGCCAATAAAGTTTACTAAAACGTACATCAGTGACTGCAATTTAGCTTACAATTGCTTATATTCCATTTCCAAACACCAACTGCTTTAGCATGTTTAGACTGCTCATTTACGACGCAAGTATGAGCGCACGTAACGACGTAGTACTGTTAGCATAAAAATGCTAACAAAAGGCACTAATGTCGTAATGATTGACACGTGGCTGCATAAGTTCGTGTTTTTATAGTGCTTAAAAATAATTCTCGTGGTTAATATTCAAACCAGTTCTATGCGCCCAATGACATAACCCCGAACTAATCGATAGAGTGTAGCTGGTAAAATCGGCGAAAGAAATTAAAACTCGGAGTGAACAAAAGAAACTGAACAAAATAACAAAACGTGCGTTGTGTTACCATGGTTCTCAGTCTGCTCCGTTTGTATTTTCGTCGTATATACGTGCACGTGTAATATTGCCATTGAATATAATTTTCATTTATTCAATCTTTTCAAAAGTTTAAATTTACTGACCACCCCGTGCCAAGTTCAGGACAACTACAATTTAGTTTGCCACATTGAACTGAATGAATAGAAGGTAGGTATTTCCTTATTTAGTTCATATCATTTTAGTCATATTATGAAAGCCTGTTATCTTTTTTTGAATTCTATTAACCTGAAGTTTTGTTGTTTTTTTAAATCCAATTTTGATCATTCAAAGACCATTTATCATAATACGAGGAGCCATACTCTTTTTTTTTGTTGTTGGCGGGGAGCTGGACTGTTCCATGATCTGAAAAAGGCAAAACTGATAAACCGCACTTATGGTTATGATCTAAAATCGGGAAAAGGTTTTATTTTAATACATTTTTTACTTCCGCTATTGTGAAGTCATTCAAGGGAAGTGAAGTCTTATGCAGAAAACCAAACGTCTAGATAGACCTTTTTACATAAAACCAAAATTTGACGGCTGTTGCAGTTTCACTAGCTGTTTCACTAACTGTTTCACTAGCTGTAGAAAATTTTCAGGTCTTAAGCTTTTTTCCAAACTTGCTGCCTTCAATTGAATATATAGACTGAACAGAAGCCTGCCAAAAGAAGACTTTAAAAACTTCAACACGGAGTTTAAAATAACCGTGGTTCACCGAAGAAGACAGTGTTGTTCAACATAATTAACTTTATTGAGATTATTGTAAAACAAATCAGCTGCAACTAATTTGCATTATACTCAATAACAAAGGTTCTACTGTCTTGTTTTTCAATCGTCTAGGCTCACGTCAAGGTGGTCGAAAGTCACAAGATATTTTGCTGTCAGTCCTTTGTGAGGGTTTGAAACATTTTCTATTATGTCAGATCAAAACTGCTCTACTACTTCACACGGAAATGGACACATGAGCAAAAGCCGGCTTAGCCAAACGAGCCTGGACACTCCTTGTTCTAGCCTAAATCAAGAAACCTATCCACAGAACGCTGAAAATTTTACACCTAGCGGAAAGTTTTGGGGCCGTGTTAAGAAATTTCTCCTTTGTAAGAGCGGATTTCCCTCGGGTGTTTGCTACATCGTAGGGAGTGAATTCTGCGAGCGATTTTCTTACTGTGGGATGAAAGCCATCTTGATCTTGTATCTGACTCGTGTGCTTGCTCTTGGAGACAATACCGCCACTGCAGTCTTCCATAGCTTTCTAATGTTATGTTACTTTACGCCTTTGTTTGGGACAATGATCGCCGATGGCTGGTTGGGAAAATACAGGTAAGTTAAATAGAATCTCCTAGTTATGTTCTACTTTTTATCTGATTCCTATCCCTATGAGTTCTCCAGTCAGTCCTCTAGATCTGATCACATTACCCGATAAGACTCCATTGCTCAGTTGACTAATTCAGCGCCATTAAATATGCTGAAGTTCCGTCTGAGATTGTGTACCTAGCGGGGGTGGGGGGGGTGGTGGGGCATGCAAATGGCGATCACTGCAAAATCTGTAGGAATTTTTGGACATGAATCACACTATAAATCTGATCTAAATAGCAAACCCGCGCTTGTATAAATATTTACGCATTGGGGTCACAGTTCATATCACAGACCCTCGTATCACAAACTGCCTTGTTATTCAATCAAGCTTGAAGTTCCTAGTGAATAAAATACAAATTCATCGTATAAATATTCATGCCTTCAGGCGTTTCGTCATGGATAAGTACCCAATACAACCAAAGACATAAAAGTATTCAAAGAATGATTTATAGTGCAATTACTTTCTTTCCTCCGTCGTTCTCAATTTAGGGCTTGAGTAGTTTTGTAGCACTCAAGCAATCAATTTCTATAGTATACAGGAAATTTTTGATAAGTTCGGTCTTTCATAGAGTGTGCACGGTTTCCAAACTGTTTTACTTTTACTCATTTCCTCTCTAACTCACCGATTCAATTAAATTACTTTTAAAAATGACCTTTACATAGTAAGTGCGATCCTTTATAAGGTGTTATTTGTTTAGTTAACTTTTGAAAAGATAGTATATATTTACTCGTGTGCTCGAAGAAAATACGCGTTGTTGGTCATTTTCCGGCCACTTTCTCTGTTGTCTTACCGTCTGACCAGCCATTCAGGTTTAATTTTCGCGCGTCACACATATAAGTCCCGTAAGATGACGCTCCATTGTGGGTGATACTTTACCAAAGGAAAGTTGAATTATTACCCTTTGGCGAGGCTAAATCTGCCTTTTAAGCATTAAGTTTTTTTACGCAGTGGGCTATGAGAAAGATCATGCAAGTAAATGAAAACTCGAAAACCCAGATCCGCTACTGTTTCTTGCGTTGATATTCGTTTAGCATTCTTACACTTCATTATTTGCGTATTCCTGAGTTCCTTCTGTTCACGTAACCCATTAGCCAAATTTCACAGTAAAACTCTCGGGGAGTTAAAGAAAAATATAGATTTTACTTATAGGAATTTATAAGTTATGAGACAATTGAAAACATGATGTAAAAAATTCCTTTTCTCATTTTTCCCTAGAACAATCCAGTTCGTTTTTCTTCTTTATGGTGCAGGGAGCCTGATAGTATTTGTCACATCACTACCTCCGCTTGATGCTGGTGAGATTCCAGGACCAATGATTGGTATATTCCTGATTGCAGTAGCAACTGGTGGAATCAAACCATGTGTGTCATCTTTTGGAGGAGACCAGTTTACTTCTGATCAGACTCATCTGCTTCAGAGCTTTGTTTCAGTATTCTATTTTGCTATGAATGCTGGAAGTCTGCTCTCCATGTTCATCACACCCGTACTAAGAGGTAAGGTTACTCGTTTATAGAAGTTTGTTATAACATGATGCAAGTGTTTAGTGCAGGAACGGAAAGTAAAATTAAACATTATCATTATCCTTTCGGCATGCGCTGGAATGTTTTGTCTTCCACGCCGTGCCGTCCCAGATTGCAGAATCAAGATCTGATACTCCAATTCGCGTATACCGAGCCAAAAGCTGGGGGGTTCTGTCCAGGGAACTGACGGCGCGCAGCGTCCTCTCCGATCTCCGATGTATTCCTTCTTGTGTGTTGCATGCTCAGATCAGTTAATGTTTGTGCACTGCGTCGAAGATTAGTCAACTTTCCACCCAATATATTGTGGTCATTTGAAGCCAGTTTGGGTTTCTGCGCCGTAAAATAATATAGGCTCAACTAGATTTTGGAACATTGTTGGAGATACAGAGCGCCATAAGATTGTTGGGCTGGCTGCCGTGGATGCACGTAGTGCTAGCTGGATTTATTTATAGATATAGCCTTTCAGGATTATTAAACTCGTATATTGGTTTAAAAAAAGCGATAATTACCATGGAATGTAAAGAGTCACAATTATCTTCAAGTGATAAATGTTAAATTATCTAGAGAAACTTGGTACCTACATCAGCCAATTGAGCACTTTGTAACTTAGACCCTGTTTACATGGAGTGGGGGACCCCGGTCTAGTGGGGTAGTTTTCTTTTGTTTTGTGTCCCCCAGAGCGTGAAAACAAAAGAAACCAACCCCACTAGACCGGGGACCCCCACGCCATGTAAACAGGCCCTTAGAGTAATGAAAATAATTTAAACGCCACTTGCATGATAAATAAGGAACTCATTAAATATTTTATTTGACAGGAGACGTGAAGTGTTTTAAAGATGACTGCTATCCACTGGCCTTTGGTGTTCCTACAGTATTTTTGATGATAGCTGTTGCTTTATTTTGGTGTGGCCGTCACAAATACAAGAACGTCCCACAAACTGGTAACATGATATGGAAAGTGACTAAAGTTATCAGCTACGCACTTAAAAAGAAAATTACAACCAAGGTAAAATATATATACAGATATGCAGATTGCATCGTAGAAAACCGCCATCAGGGCTTGTAAAGGTGATAGTACACGGGACGATACGCGATGACGATTTTTAGCGCAACACAGTTACAGCATAGTCTCGGATGGGCGCAACATTGTTCCAACATTAAGAAGCCGTATTGCGAATTGTCCGTGTAACATCACCTTAACACTCCTCAAACTAAGCTAAATGTAACACTCAGTAACAACACTATGTACTTCTCCTGTCTGTGCTCTCTCTCGTGATATAAGTCAAGAGAATGGCACTATATACTACATTATCTTTAAGTTTGATTGTTTGTCGGAAAACTTGGTTCGTCCACAGTTAGGTGGACTATGATGGCAGTTGTATTGCAACACATCGCAAAGAAATTGAGTATCATAGAATTCAGTTATCAAGTTAACAGCAAATTCACTGTGGTAATGACTATGGTCGTCAAGCATTGAGTGATAACTGAGTTATCACATTTCTTTTTCCGTTAGGGAGAGTCAAAGGAACATTGGATGGACTGGGCTGGTGATACATATGACGCACAGTTGATTCAAGACATCAAAGCTCTGTGTAAAGTGTTATTCATGTTTCTTCCTCTGCCTGTCTTTTGGACACTGTTTGATCAGCAGGGCTCTCGCTGGGTTTTGCAGGCACAACAAATGGATGGTTATGCAGGTTAGTGTTGCCGAATGAGCCTAGCTAGTGAATGACCAAGCTCATATCCCTCCAATCTTCTTTCATCAGCTAAAGTAGCCAACAGGTTCTGATGTTCTAAGTGATTCTTCTGAGAAATGAGTAAAAGAGGAAAAGGGGTTTGCGCAAATGGGTTTTTGAGAAATGGATAAATGTACTACAATCCGAAGATAGCCATGCTTGTTTTCATTTAATACTACATCTATATTGCTATTTATATTACATTTTCATGAGTCCTGTTGTTTAGAGCTTTGGAAATGCATGCTGCTCAACTCGTTAGCGGGGTTACACTCTTTCACTTAAAATAAGTCAATGCATGCATGGCATTCATTAACCACCACCTCCTTAGACATAAATTTACTTTGCAACGATTTACTTCCTTCCAGCAGAGTTTGGGTGGGAGTACGCCAACAAGGCCTTCAGAGGCTGGCCCTTTTTAAGACAAAAACTGCTCTTTTTGTAAAATTGTACATCCTGTTTAACACTTGGGACCCCCAACCATACTCTGTTCGACCGCACACACCCGTTTAGGCAAAATAAGGGTGCCTCCCTTCGCAACCTCCATCCTCTCCCCGCGGAACAAGGTGTTACACGTCTGCCGTTTGCCTTTTAACCATATGATAATAAATGATTCAATCATTCACCTTCTATTCATTCAGGATTTTTGGGAACGTTTAAGCCAGATCAAATGCAAGCCTTCAATGCTCTTTTCATCATCCTTCTCATTCCGCTGTTCGAGGGTGTGTTGTATCCCTTTTTCAAGAGACCAACCCCACTCAAGAGGATGTGTGCTGGAATGTTTCTTGCTTGTGTGGCTTTTGTCTTTGCTGGTTTTTTGCAGATGAAAATACAGGTATGATAACTTATAGCATGTATGATAGCATCTATCTGTCAAACCATGGTATTATGGACATAAATGGAAACATTTCTCATTGAAGGCACGCCCTTAATATTTTGTTTTTGTTTTATTTTGTTTGTTTAATCAAAAAACAGTCATCAAATAAACTGAACTTGGGCTTTGAAAGTGTTCAAATTTTGGTTCTTTGATTAATTTTCAGAGCTTCAATTGTCAGTGATCAGGATTCCACTTCCACTTGACAGGGAGGGGATAAATGAAAGAGAAGATGGCGAGAGGGGTTGGGGGGGCGATTACTTTCAATATTTCAATCAAAGGGGGGCTATTATTCGAGGCAGACGATTAATCGAGGAAAAACGGCAAGCGGAGCACTAATGGAAAGGGAGGTAGCAATGAGTGGAGCACCGTCCGACTCCGGTTTGTCAGTCACATGATCACTACTACGAGTTACCGGCTTAAAAATAAACATCATTCTACAGTTAAATTTCACTCTATCACCTTTATGTTCAACCAGACCTTAATTGCAATGCGAGACTGATTGCATAGTGTATTTTACAGATGACATTGCACGTTCTTGCTTTTTTAGAGTGAAGAAATGATTAAAGATGCGCCACCATCTGGGCAAGCCAATCTACAAGTAATCAACACTTTACAATGTCCTGTGACACTCACTCTGGAAAACAAGAACATAACTATTGATCCCTTGGATAAATCTTCTGAACAGCATTTGTCTGTCAAACAAAACGTAACTCTCATGATCACATCTCCCGCAGACTGTAAACATCTGTCGAAATTATCGTTATCATATCAGCCTGACTTGAAAGAACATGAGTGGTACAACTTTGTTATTGGTGGTGTTGGAAATCAAATGATTGGACACATGGTTAAACAAAACATTACTCCGGCTCCCCCTCATGGTAGAGCAAAATTGTGCACACTTCTTTTTTCATTACCACCGGATGACAACTCATTTGATATCCTGCTTGACAAGCATCGGGTTCAAGAGAATGTTTTAGTTCTGGGGAAGGCAGTTTGCATTGTCATTTCAGCAGATCACTATAGAATGACTGTTATTGGGAGGAAATCCAGTAAAGTTTATGCATCCAGTGAAGTTCTCCTAAAGAATGGTGGAATCTATACTGCTGTGGTACAAGAAAACAAGAAAGATTACGCAAACCCAGCAGAAGTTCTTCTCTTCAAAGATTTGGATGCTAGAAACGTCTCTATGTTGTATCAGATTCCACAATATTTTGTCATCACAAGCGGAGAAATCCTTTTCTCCATCACTGGTGAGCATCCGTTAATTTATTTACGACCTTGTAACATTCCGATTCTCCATGGTAAATAACGTTGTAATAGTATCATTAAAAAGTATAAATGGAATGGTAGTTCATAAAATGCACCATTGGCTGCCGTTGTCAGTCCGTTTTTGGATCAGTTTCACCCAATCAGCTTATTCTATGATAAGCCAAAAAAATACCTTTGACTGTAAGAATAGATCCTATAAAGTAGTGTAGTATAAACCGAATTATTATTCATTCAAAATATTTCCCCAATTCTTATTGGCTAAAAGCACACGCATAATTCACCATAACCAGTTACTGATGACCAAATTTGGAAGAATTTTGTTTTTAACGAGGAAATGACGTCAAAAATGCAGCGTTCTTGCTTGCAGGTTAATGAACCGTTAACCGAGAAGACCTGGGGACGAGGTTGAGTTGATTTGGTTGCGAAAACAAAAAATGGCGGACATTTCACTCTTTTCAAGAGTAAGAACTAGGCGAAATTATAGTTAAACACATGGCAAGAACAGCAAGAACTCAACTCGAAGGGCGACATCTGCTATTTAGAGAATATTTGCGGAGCTGAACAACCCTAAACGTGCACTATCGAAGGTGAACTTAACATTGATGGAGGTAAGCATGTTTTGGCTTTGTTTTAAATTGGGAATAATTTTGAATGAATAATAAAACAATTATTGAATTCGGCTTTCGTATCATATGAAGAATTATGGAGATCTCGGGGGGTGTTATCCGCCTCGGCCAAGATACTCAGCCTCATTCATTAATTGTTATTTATCCCCTTTTGAGAACGATACAAGTTTTGTTAGGTAGGGCAGGAAAGGTTAAAACAAGGAATTAAGAAAGTTCGTGATGCGCTGGTTATCAGATACTACAGATGGTAAACTTAAGATTTTCAAATTATCCAAATCTGTTCTAGATAAACTTGACATAAATTGTTTATTGTTGTGTAAATATTATGACTATAGTGAAAGGCAAGAAAACGAAAAACTTGGTAAAGCAATTCAGTTTGACTGAGGAGATGATTTTAATTAACAATTACTGAATGAGGCTGAGTATCTTATGAAGAATTATGGAGATCGAGGAGGGTGTTATCCGTCGAGACCATAGGCCGAGGTGGATAACACCCTCCGAGATCTCCACAAGTCTTCATATGATACGAGAGCCGAATTCAATAATTGTTTTATTATTCAGTCAAAATAATTCCTAGTTTAAAAACATGGCTAAAACATGCTTACCTCCATCGATCCATCGATGTTAAGCTCATCTTCGATAGTGCACATTTAGGTCTGTCCAGCTCCGCAAATATTCTCCAAATAGCAGATGTCGCCCTTCGAGTTGTCTTTTTGCTGTTCTTGCCATGTTTTTAGTTATTTTTTCGCCTAGTTCTTACCCTTGAAACGAGTGAAATGTCCGCCATTTTTCAAGTTCACAACCAAAACAACTCAACCTCGTCTCGTCTTGCACGAACGCTGTATTTTTGACGTCATTTCCTCGTTAAACACAAAATTCTTCCAAATTTGGTCATCAGAAACTAGCCAATCAGAATCGGGGAAATATTTTGAATGAATAATAATTATCTTTATTGCCTTTGTAAGAACGTCGCTTACTGGTTTCTTTCTTTTGTTATTTGATGGAGTATGGTAGGGTTTGAGCAACATAAAAGCTCCTTTTTTGTATCTCGAATCCAGAGCACAATTTGGTGTCGGAGATAGTAAGAGTTCACACAACAACTCATTATTTCATATTGATAGTTAAGTCAAGAATCCAAATTCTCATTCCATACATTATTTTTCTTTAAAGGTCAGTTTCTGGGGTTTTCGTCAATGGTTGTGGGCCTGTTGATTTTTCTAATTGTCTTCATACTTCAATCTTCAGGTTTAGAGTTTGCTTATTCCCAAACTCCCGCAAACATGAAGTCCTGTCTTCACGCTGCGTGGCTGATGACCGTGGCATTCGGCAATCTGATAGTCGTCATCGAGGCAGAATCTCACCTCTTTGGCAGTCTAATGATGGAATTTTTCTTTTTTGCTGCCATGATTTTCGTTATTATGTTGGTATTTATGATGATGTCCACATTTTATTACTATCTGGAAACACCTGCTGCAGTTGAACCCATTGTACTGGTTCCTGTTGATAGGAGTGAAGACAGAATGGGAATAGGCAACATGCATAAATTAGCTAAAATCTAAAGAATCACTTAATTATTCAGCTGAAAATTTTAGGAGCACTTGTAAGTAATGTGGCAACATTCCTTTATCCCTCTTGCGAGAACTTAGGGCCCGTTTCTGGAAAATCCCGGGAAGGTTTTGACGCAAAACCAAAGCAGGGCGCGTTCAAGCTCCCAAACCACTTACGCCCGTTAACTTTAAAACTGAATGTCTTTAAAACCTTGAGGTTGAAAGGGCAAACTTGCGATGGCTTTCCGAGCCTGATTTTAATCAGGGCCACGACTTGAAAGCAAACTGATGCAAGGCCACTTAAAAAATAAAGCCTATCAGATTAACCCCATCTTCTAGCAAAGGATACTCATTAATCTGCGAAGGAGTGCATTGACGTTTATGACGTTTTAGCCTTTTGACTTTGCCTATTGAATAAAATGCATGGATCGGTGATTAACAAAAATAAAGTAGCGTCGATGACGTCACGGCTGCTGCCCTTATTTCACAAAAAGTTCGGTGGAATTTCATTAAATTACGATGAGCTACGATGACATGCTTCATTTTTAGCTTACCGAGCGCGTTGAAAGTTTCTAAGCTATTTTAGGTCGTTGATGTCATGTTGCTTTTAGCTCTAGAAATCTCTTACATTACGGTTCAGGGATTATGCGAGTTAGCGCTACTATTTTCGTCAAAATTAAAAAAAAAAAATGAACGTTCAAACAAAAAAAAGGCTGATTGGACAGCTATGAATGGATAATTCAATTGCCCAAATGAATTATTTTTATTTGTGAAAATAAGTTTACCTTTAATTTAGAAATGAATTATTCATGAGATAAAGAGGAAAGGCTATTTCGACTCCTTCGACGCTAACTTATTGCTGCCTATAGTTAATGAATTTTCTGCGCAGCAAAGGTCTCCATGTAGCTCCATCTTAATGAGAGGTTCCTCCGTAGGAAGAGGGTTATTTTAGTGCGCTCTATAATGCATATGCTTAAAGTTTGCAGAGTATCGCTGAAATATCTGTCGTATTACGTGTAACTATTTAGACAACCCTAAAGAAGATTTTCTTGTTGTTTCATAACTGTGATAAGGTCAATATTTTCAAACATTTGTTTCAGATGAACTTTTTAGCTTTTCCTTCTTTCTGCAATGTAGATACACTTTATAATCAGCGATCCGTTCGCCGGTTTTATCTGCATAATATTGATGACATTTGGGACCCTTTTTTCCGTTTTTAAAGTCACGGAAAAATTAAAAAGCAAGTTTTTAAAAACGGTCTTAACTAAACGAAGAAAGGCCAGCATTTGGAGGATCTCTTGACTACAAATTTAACATTAATGCTTCGTGGCTGAGTGCATGAGTTCCATTTATTTTTCCTTCGGAAAACTTCATATGCCTCAATGTGGGGTGACCAGGGGAGTCAGAAACAAACAGCTTGGACTCAACAACATCTTTTCTGGAAAAGGTTGAACTTCCATTTTTAAGTAATTACTTATAATCGGGCAAAGGAAAAGAGTGATCGAGGCATGGAAGCAGAATCACATTTCCGCCAGTTCGCCAAAATTTTGCCAACACAATTATTTTTCCTCAGACAGGCGAAAATGAACATGAGAACACTGACAGTATCTTCTTGGATTTTACAGCGTTTATTACTTCAAAAGTATATATACTGTTGCACCGACGGGGGATTCCTACTATGTTAACGCGTACTCAAAATCATAAAGAAGCATTTCATATCGCCTCAAGCATAGAACTCTAAGCATCTGATATCGCTATATCACAAACTATCCTATTTTTCCTTTCATTCACAGCAAAAAATGGGTACGTTTTAGCGTTTCGTTAAACGTTTTCTAGTTTTACACGCTGCTGTATTACCAAATTTATTACGGTGGGGAGATTGCAGTCTTGCTTTTTTTCCAGAACTCACAGGCAGTCCTATCGCTGACCAAAACCAGAACATAAAAAGTCGTTCGGGATAAAATAGGGAGAGGCACTCAAACTTTATCGGTTTCAAAAAAATTGCTATCCAGTCTAGTGCTTGTAATTCAACATAAAGGACCCTAATGTGTTGGTATTCGATTTAACTGATTTTTAAAGTTTTTAGCTAAGCAGCTCTTCTGTTTAAATCTTTGTCACCAGTCCATATCCCACGTCTTGAGTGATAGTAATGGAAAATCTTAGGATGTCGAACTCGTTCATATTCCATGTTCTCGCTAACAACTCTTTCCATTAAGTCCCAGTCTTCACCTCCCCATTTCGTATCAAAAAGCTTCTCATTAAGACCTCCAATTCGGTCCCAATCACTCTTGTAAATACCAACCAAACCAAATCCAAATGGTTCCCATCTCCCTTTAGGCATCGCAGGAGTTTCGCCACATCCTAAACGGATGATAACTGGAGTGTACACAGAACGTCCCTCAAAACAGTGCTGTACGGTACATGAGAAGGAAAAAAATATATTTAGATACGGTTTTAGCAGCCCCACTAACTCGATGTCATAGATATTAAATTAAGAAGTTAGAGGGAAACCTCTATAATAATCGATTTGTAATTGCCAACAAATGTTCGCAGACGTTTGCTAAAAATATGTCAACTTTAATTTGTCACTGGGGTCCCACCCCAACAGGGTGATCCGAGGCTACTTTTTTGACTTGAGTTTTTCATCACTATTCACCGGTAAAATCGTCTTTAACAATAAACGAGTGCTGTCCCCGCCGCTGATTGGTCTGAGTTGACTAGAAAGCCATGGAAATGACGTCAGAATGTGTCCCACTGTGATAAACATATGGACAATGTATTGGGAAAACCAATATGGTGTCATGATATAGTGATTTATCAGCGTTACCACATTTTGAACAAGGGCCTGTTAGCTGTTTTTTCCCGTTTCATTCCGTTTGAAATAAGCTTTTCTATTTAGTGAATATTATTGATCAGAGGAGACTTAGTATAGGTGATGGCATGATTTGTAGTGATATTTGGCATAAATACGTCGAGTGATATCTCGAAATTGTTATACGAAATTTAACGAGCCGTTAGGCGAGTAAAATTTGAGACAATTTTGAAATATCACGAGTGGTATTTATGCCAAATATCAGGTACAAATCATGCTGTTATTTGTTTATACCACTACCGGCAAACGGTTATAATTTTCACATGTAGGTATTTCAAATTAAGCTGAAATACCACTGCTCTAAGCCAATCAAATTGCAGAAATTTCTCATAAACGGATTTACTTACTTTTCGGATGTCATCAAACAGTGAAATGGGTAAATCCAGATGAAGATCAAGAGAAAAAATAATTGTATGTGGATCCTGGATCTCTTGAACTCCTTTGTTTAAAGACTTGCTTCGAGAATAGTGCTCTTCCCGAGCATTAATGACCGTGCTGGGGGGTAGAGTCCTCAGAGCAAGCTCTTTCTCTAAATTAATATCAGAACTTTCATAATTGAAAAGCACAACTTCTACATTTTCATCCTTAGTTACAGAGTACATTTCCTGTAAGTTGTTAAGGAAGTGTGCTAACCATCTGCCCTGGTCTTTTGCTGAGATCACCAAAGCCACTTTAGCTTGTCTATTCCACTGCAATCCTTTGGGATAACACAAGTTTTCGGAATCTTTAGGCAAAAAGACGAATTCGGAAATCATGGCGGGTTTGTCTTGTCCCGAAACCTTTACTAAAAACTCCAAGAGGAAACGGCTGCCTAACTGTTTATCGAGTTTTCTTTCGACGTTGAAAAGTTCAAGAATTTTGAATTTCCTGCAAGAGATACAAGAGAAAGAAAGCTTCGAAAATTGATCTTATATTGTTGTAATGATTTTACAGGCAGGTAATGACATTTAGTTACGTGAACAATAACTCATTAGGGCCATTTATACGAGGAAAAATAAGACGCGTCTTACATAAGACGCGTCTGAAAGACGCGAACTTTCCGTATAAACGGCACATTTCGTCTAAAATAAGACGCGGCTTGGCTAAGACGCGTCTTATTAGATAAGACATGCTCGTATAAATGGTACAGTTCACGTCTTATTTAAGACGCGACTTATGTAAGACGCGTCTTATTTTTCCTCGTATAAATGGCCCTATTGTTCACCAGAAAGGTTACAACGTTCAACAGAAAATTTTGAAGACATGTTGAGGAAAAACTACAGATAAATTGTACTCTTAATCTTAATTGTAAGAAAAAAGAGTAAAAATGCCTACTTTAAGGTGCGGCTAAAAACTAAACTAGACAATGGCCCGATTCATACAAGAAGAGAAGTTTTCAGCGCACTAGCAACGTCCCCTGTGGGGTAGCACTAGGGTAACTCTAGCTGTCTTTAAAATATGAAGAAGCGGTGTGATCCAGGCTGTCTCTTCAAGACAGATGTTCACTAAAATAGCTTTCGTAAGCTGGCACATTCAGGGAGGAGAAAAAGGCCTCAGAACTGACCAGAGCTGCAGCCGGCTGCAGTCAGCTAGACATATGCCTTAGTGAGTATTATTGCTTATACTTGCCCAGGGTAGTGCAGATGAAGGCTATCCATGAAAAGCCTTGCCGCCTTTTGTGCTTCAATTACATCAAGCTCATGATTCGCATACATTGGATTGGCCACGTTTTCGTATTCCACCGGAGGAAAACTATCCACAGGAAAATAATGACTGTCCAGAAATTTATAGAACTTTTTAGGCTGGTCAGCGGTTATCTCCATCTTAGTTAGATAGCTTGGTGTGTAGTTACAGTAAGGAAGAACATTTGCTACTGTCTGATGGGAAAGATACTCTGGCAAGGGATTGACAGAATTATTTTTCTTGTGTTGATGATGGGGTCTTGATTCGCATGCAGCGCTTGAGATCTCCGTGTGGTAATTGTGCGGAGTATTGATGTCGTCAACAAACAAGGAAGTATCATTCAAGTCAATTGGTTTGAACTCCGTCCCCATGCCAGGCAAACTCCATTCAACGACCACAAAATCATCTCCCCCAAGTTGACCATGAAGTACCTCGACGTAGTATTTACGGTGCTGTTGAAGCTCTATTATGCTTGAGGTTTGTGACGAATGGCGCTGGAATTCGCCTCTTGGAACCCACTCATCTACTTTACAGATTAAAATGGCCTCAGAAGGGTCTTCACTGGGACTTAACCACAGTTCTGACATGTCATCAGAAGCGATGGCAAATCTGTATTTTCCTGTCTTTGGGGGATGTAAGAACCCGAAAATTCTTTGAATATAATTGTCTTGACCTCTTGTTAGGCTTAGCTGCTTGGCAAATATTCTCTCGTTTGGCTGTTCGGGAAAGAACGGGTGGTAGCAAAAGGCTTTGACTGAAGTTGGGCAGATGTCGTACCAGACATGAGCGTTAAGGCCAGATAAATTGAGCTTGCGATCACTATTTTCAACATCAAATAAAGACTTTCCCCATGAGTTTTGATCACGATTAAAAGCTGGAAATTTCAAAATCAGAGGTATGCCTCCTTCCGTACTTACTGTAAATGTTTGGTATAAAGTAAACAATGTGATAGTGATAACCATTAATTTTACCAGCCTTTTCCTTCGGAGAGACAATAAAACAAGCAACAGCCTTGGTGTTTTTGCCATATTTCTTAGCTGTTACAGAGAAATGAACGGCGTAAAACGGTATGTAATATGATGTAAATAATTGTCAATGCGTATTATTCATACGTTCATCACAAAGTGGTAATTCTTTACACACAGAAAAATTGCCTAGAAACGAATCTTGTGCTTGTCGTTTTAATTTGGAATGCATTAGTCTTTTTTTAAAACAGATCAACGACTTTTTCGAGATTTTAGGTGGCTTGTATATTGTGTACGCAAGTTATGTTTCTTTTTGAGATATCTATGGATCATTACGAGCCGCAAGGTCGATTTTCGTGCACGCACTGCATGCAGGGATCCTTAATTTCCACGTTTTCTGTCAGTTCATCCGTCAATAAACTCATTTTTATTAGGACAGGTCACAAATTTGCGTCAAATATTTAACAATTATTGTTTGAAATCGAGGTGAATAGTGGCTAAATATTTACCAAGCAACGAAGTGGCGAGGTAAATATATCTAAAGCCACTATTCACCGAGATTGAAAAGAATAATTGTTTTAATATACACACACGAAGTGATCTCAGCAAAATCAGAGAGGAAACCATTAAAAAGTACGATTTGATTGACAGATCAGGTCAGCTAGACACGCGAAAGTTCAACTCTTTGTAGAATTTTCAAACATGGCAATTCACAAGCTTATCACTTCGCAAACAACAGCGTAATGACTTAAATGGACCGCTAAAAGTTTGAATTGTTTCCTTACCCGAGAAGAAAAGAAGAGCTTTGTTGTTTTACAGCCGAAAAGTTTTGTTGTGTCGTTCTTCGCATGAAGTGCTGACAAAAATGGCGATTCGGTTCCTCGACGTAAGACTTCGTCTTCGTGTAGCATTCTTTCTCCTATTTACTTGAAACGTAGAATTTCTGCAAACATTTGCGATTTGCTTTCAAATTTGTTTGTCTTAAATACACTTCGTTTTTGAGCCAAATTTTCTTGTTAGGAAACGCTGAGCTCACGAAACGGTTTCCTCTAGGCGAATAAACGGGAGTTGTAAACAATCCATCGACCACCAAACTCAACTACAGTAAATGGAAAAACGCCGTTAATTTTGAATCCTTCGAAGTCTTTTCTTGCCTGAAAAAAAGTCAACCCTAGGATTTTGTCGACTTTTAAAAGATCTTTCTCTATGTGTAGAAAATGGAAAAAAAAACCGAGCTCACACATTATCCACTCGCTAGGAGGTGAATACATCCTCGGGGACCCAGGGGCAGTAAGTCGGGCTGGGAGAAAAGGCGCGACAAAAGTTTCAAGCATGAGCGGAAGAGCCCCTGCGTACCAGGGCGGATAAAGGTTGGGCGTTCAGGGCGGAAAAACGTTCTGCGCAAGCTTCTGCGCATCCCTTATCGCAGGCTCAAGGCGGGCTTTTCTGTGTGTTGACTGTGTTTGTTTGTTGCTGGAGTTCTGAGTGAAATGCACGAGGTGCGAACGTTTGCTCTCTGTAAAGCATTAATTTTTTATTTGACATCTTTGCTCTTTTTTCGTCGCTTAAAAATTACTTTGGATTCAGAACAACCAATGTTAAAGGAAAAACGGATCATTCCGTCAGTCTGAGGTGGAATACGGTAAAAGGTTTTGAACATTTCCAAAGAGGCGAGTATTTTTTCTGATTGTGCATCCGATTAATTTAGGAGTTGATTTCGCCGAGTTGAATTAAAATCCGCTTTATTCTGTTATTAGTAGTTACGGTTACTTTTTTTTACACGTCTAGATTTATTTACCTTCGCAGAACCAGCTTTATCTTTGTCTTCAGTCAAAGAACCATATTGCTGTTATAACGCATCGGAGTGAACAAACTTGTGCGCTTATTAAACTTTCTCGGAAATAGAAGGCCAGCAAGCTTACTCAAGATCATTTTTCTGTTGCTCAAGTAATAATAGTCAGAGTTTTTTTCATTTTTCATTACACAGTTTTGTTTTCCAGTGCACTGTGAAAGTTTCTGTTCTTTCTGAAGAATAACTTTCTGAACGCAAATTGTCCTTTTCACTCGCTGTGAAGTAGAGAACAACAACTGCCGGCAGTGACTTCAAAACAATTGACTCTTTTCCCGTAAACAATTGCTGCAGCTGGATTTGACTGAGGTGAGCAAAACAAACCCTGTTTTTCTAATGATCGGCTGAGTTTAATTTGCTTAAGCGAAGACCCTCGCATGGACCAGTTAAGCTTATTGAAAATAGCTAAATGGTGAATCATGGCTTGGCTGCCAAGTTGCAACTGATCTTTTGCTTTTAAGATCTTTAGGTAGGTTGTTTTCCTACAGAAAATTCATTTCTTCATTGTCAGCAAGAAGTTTTTAAAATAATGTAACTTTAACTTTGTTTGAAGGAAATCCTACTTACGCGTAGGTTTTTGACAGATGTTATGCGTGTTCAACTTGACAACACAAAGCAAAATTTCTATATCTGCGCGAAACGAGTAAGTTTAAAAAACTATAGTTGCTTTGAAACCGATTTTTGGGGAGATTTTACTAGATAAAGATTGACCTTTTTTCTGCCCACATATCAACGCAATAACTTCTACTTTGAGGATTTTGTTGATATTTTAGTGATCTGCGAAACTACGAGTGTCCGATCGAGCGAGGGTTTTAAAATATCAGCTCGAGTGCGACAAAGTTCAGTGACTTCAAACACATTGTGGGCAAGCGTTAATTTGTTTGGGCAAATCACTGTCCAAAGATATGTTGTTTTTGTGTCCACTGTGGAGCTCCGGACCTTATATATCCAGGAACTTCCTTATATGAACACATTTTGTGAATGCATCTTGAAAAAAATCGGACCTACGCATGCACATTTCCAGTGCAACGCAAGGAAATTAATGTCGTTAAAGTCCGTTTTACTATGAGGTATTCTTCGAGAAAATTAAGTAAAGACAAGGTTATAACCACAGTTTGCAACTTTTGAAGACAAATGGCCTGTTCTTTCCAGGTTATGAGAGGAAACATTTTATTTTTAGGCAATAAAAAATTTGAAATCCTGCCATTTTTTCAAACCCGGCCAGGGGATCTGGGCAAAAAAGTTCACGCATGCTCATTACGTTTTTCCGCCCTGAAGGTTGGGCGGGCCGGTTGGGCGGTGAAACGAGCGCGTCCGAGCAAAAAGGTGTGATGCAGTGGACTGGGAATCTGCTTAGAAATGTCGCTTGTTTTCGACTTCGGTCAGGGCTTGCGATGTTGCGATGTGGTTTGTACATTAGATACTGCCGCTGTCACTGAATTATGGCAGCTTGATTTATTTTCTTGCACTTCTTCCTCGTTCCTTTGTGCTGGTACGCTGTCTCCGAGAGGCAAATGTTGCTATTTTTGCGGGAGGCTTAGTTGGAGTAGACAAACATCTCTTTCAAAGGGTTTCTTTTATTACTTCCATGACTCTACCACTGAATTATATTTTCGTTCTGCTACTCGCCAATGTCGATGTTATTTCAAAACAAAAACAACTAAGTACTGTCTAAAACACGAAGGAAAATCTCATCCATGTCATCCAAGGCAAAAATAAATGACAGCGGATCGTGTTTCATTATTTTATAAATGCGTGCAGCTCGCGCAAGGTGAAATTATGCTAATTTCAAT
>NC_133201.1:59456671-59534171 GCF_958299795.1 Porites lutea | reverse complement strand
CCGTCCTCAAGGCACCCGGAGTTTCTTAAAAAAGAAAATTTGATGAAAGATCGATAATTCACCTTTATGATGGTTTTTAAAATGAAATTGTGTTTCGTTAACCTGATTTAGCTAAAAGCATCCGTTATGAAGTAAATTTAATTTAATACATAGATTTAACCAGGGCTAAAAGCGAAGCTCTCGATAAGAGTTATAGTTTGTTCAAACAAAATATAAAATCGTATAAAGGCCGATGCACACGAGGGATTTTGCTCCCGCGGCACACTCCGGGAGCAAAGCTCCTCCGTGTACCAACGATTTCATGGGTATACTTCATCCTCGGGAGCAGAATTTCCACCCCCGCAAAATGCTCGACGATATTTAACCGGTTAAATATTTGGGAGCAAGCTCCCGGGGCAAATTGAGCGAAATTGAAAACGCTCCCTCGTGTGTACTGACGCGTGCAAAATGATCCTGGAGCGTGCTACGGGAGCAAAACCCCTCTTAATGCTAAGCGGCGAAGGTAACGCCGGAGAACGTTGAAAAACAACAATAGGTCTAATTAGCAAAAAAAGCAACTTTGCACATGCAGCACACTTCTTTTGTACATTTCTTTGCCGTTGTTTTGCACGGCTACAACGTGAAACTTCCAGAAACTTCTTAGTTACACGTTTTATGGAGGAAATGTACGTGTTCTCGTTCACTTTTTTTTCAACTGCCTCTCATTTTCTCCCTGCATTGGTGGCCGCTAGCATTGTCATCGCCGCTACAAAATCTTCATGTTGTTCTTCCAAAAAGAAAATGTCTCCTTTGTTTTTAATCCCTCGCTCTAGGCTCTGTCGCCCTTTTTCTCGTTGAGCTTCGCTGGCCTGCCGCCTTCTTTCTCCTTTTCTCTGTCTTTCTCCTGCTCTATATTCCAAATTTGTGGACATGACAATTAATCTAAGCTAAATACTTTAGACAACACAGATACGGAAGCAATTTCCGCGTTCCGTTTTCGTCTTTATTGACTCTTTAGTTGTCTCTGCTTTACAAGTCGCCGGTGGCTATGCGATTTCCCGCATTGCATTTGGGTTGCCATACCTGTTGATTGAGTTATTTTACATTGGTATGCCTGTGGTGCGGACGGACGGTCCCTCGGGCGGTCGGTGTACGGTCACGTGATTACCAAATTTTCTCGGATAAAAAATTATCGACAATTCTTATACTACTGAGAAAAACACATTAATCATACGATAGCAAATAAAAAGGAAGCTTCTAAGTTGAGCAGGGGTAAATTAGAAAAAACAGGTCAAAAGAGCAGGCCCCGGTTGTTCAAAAGGTGGATAGCGCTATCCACTGAATAAATCACCATCCAGTGGATAACGCAATTGGTTTCCCCAATACTTATCCGCTGGACAGCGCTATCCAATTTTTGAACAACCGGGGCCAGAAGGTTAAAATTAGAGTACCGAAGAGATGGGAGGAACAGAAGAATAGATGAACAGAACGTTAGACAAAAGAAACTAAAAGCAAAGAAGAACTGTTAGCGAAAACGATAAGACTGCCAGCGAAGTTTGCCGGATGAGTAAGTGCTTATTCCCAAGTAAATTATTGTTGAACTCTGATTTCATATCCGGATAGTTTTCTGTTCTGTTCTGTCCTTGTATGGTCAATTTTATGGCAATTTCAGTGTCCTTCTATAGTAGCTTTGATGTTTGCGAATGCCACAACGATGTCTGGCAACAGAAAAATAACTACAAAGAACTGTGACTCAGTAGTGGCTTGTCTTCGTGCTAGTCGCGCTCACTTAAACTAATTTTGATACGAACATCAAGCTCAAGTTATGAGTACTAGAGTGCTGACTGCCAGGGGTAGGTACAAGAAGGTAATCTTGCACGTAGATCTCTTGTGGTTGTTGTTTTTTGTAACATTATTACAGCGCAATCAAAGCTCAAAGTAGTACACGTCAACTTCTACGCGACAATTCCTTTAGTGCAAATCCTTTTCAAAAGTCTTTATTTTGATACTGAGTTAGAGTTTAAAAAGCCTTTCAAGGTGAGATAAAAATGATTTTACAAGCTATATTGAGACGGAAAACCAGTTCTTCAACAAAAATGTTTTTTGAATAGTGCGTGCAGATAGCAACAATCACGTCGTTCCCTCATAATCTAGCCAATTAAAAAAATAAATTTTCTTACTTGACCAGATCTCGCCCCCGGTGGCTTCGTCGACAAGAAGTCTGGGTACGGGATTAATAAGAAGGCGCACCCAGGCCTCCTAACAGTCTACACAACCAAACGGAAATAAGGAGAGATAGACTTATCTTGCAAATAACAAAAGGCTTTTGCATTAGTTGATCAAGCGTGATTGAGTGGCAAAAGTTGTTGTTCTCTTACATTTTATTCTAATTTTCGGCGGTTGTTGCAATCGCTACTTTTGAGATATATGGCTGAAAATTTACAGGTTACCTGATTTTAATTTGCTCTTTCAGCTCGTGCTAACAAAATTTGTCAAAAGAAGACTGTTTTCGTGGACACGCGTGAAAAACGCAGTGCGCATGCGTGCCTTCCCTGCTTCCGGCGCGAATTTGCATGTGCCTCCCCCAATCGAAATTATACTCGATACCAAAACAAACTAGATTCCGGCCGCGAAATTCAAAAAAGTAAGCTCCACACACAAAAGATAAGCTTAGAATTTCACGAACACAAAGTTTATTAATTGCTTTAGTTTCTCTCTTTTGCACCACATACTTTCCTCCTTGCACCAAAGGCGAAAATCATGTTTGAAAGTCCACGCTCGCTCTGGCAGCACTTCGCCGTAGCCATTGTTGCTGTTTTGGTCATCATGTCGCTGAGCTCGGTCAATGCGAACAACGAAAACGACCAATGCATGCTAAGTGGAAAAACAAGGACGGAAAAACCTTGTACTGGACGACTTTACCAGTTAGTTAAGTTAGTTTAAGTAATTTTTTGTTGTGCTTAATACTAGAACCGGCTGCAAACCATTAAACATATCAAACATTCCTAAGTGTTTTTCAATTTAAATGGGGAAGATTTTGCAAATTTTAATTATTGAAAATAGAGACCTTGCGCATGCGAAGACGTTTTGCACGCGTGTCGTTTTCGTGTTTACTGAAATTTGATCACGTGATCAACTAATGCAAAAGGCCTATTTTTTGCAAGAAACGACGCAGGTAGTTGGCCTGTATTTTGGAGCCCCAGTCAACGTCACGCTTTTTATCACATGCTAAGATGAATAATTTGCACACCTGGTAAATTGTTAGCTTAATATGTGTGAATTCAGTGTCGAAATCAATAGTTCAGATTGACAACAGACCACTTTTTGAGGAACTTGGAGACCAAGAGGAACCGTTTTTATTTTAAAGTTCGTTGTAATAGCAACGCTTTGACCCGTTAAACAACGCTTGAGAGAAAAACAACAGACTAATATTTCGAAAAACTTTTCACGGTGGGAGAACTTGAAAGTTCAGTAACCAATAAGTCTGCAACCTTGGTGCAGATCTGCATGCTAGTAATGTATAGGAAGAATGTTTTGAAGGTGTTAGTTTTTCATTTGAAATATATAAACCAGCAGTGAAAGGTAGAACAGCTGTGGAAATATTACTCAAAAAAACATTATTTTTACAACTGACCCTTCGATTGTTTTCATAAGTAAACAATGGAGAGACACATTTCTTTTGAATTTGAAATAGCCCCCCTAAAGATAATTTTTGTCGTCAATATTTTCACGTTTTCAACCTATCATATCCCGCGGATGCATGTCTACTTAAACACAGCACAAGGCTTGAGTTCACATGTACAGCTTTGACTTAACGGAGAGGATAGACCTTCTAGCATCTTAAGTAAGTGGTCGTTCTTTTCTTTGCATTTTAAAACTTTTGAATATATTTTAGTGGAGAAAAAAAGAAGTTCAAGCAAAAAACCTGTTAATTAAAGATAGATAAATATCAAAAGAGTACAGACTTCTTTTACAGCCCTTTTTTCAGGCCCCACTTTCACATGATCCATATTATTTCAAATGAATGAGATGATTCTCTCGCGAGGCAATAACCTGCGATCAGACGTTCTTTTTCGGGATAGCGCGAAAGTCGGCGACACCAGGCGTTCTTTTTTCCCCTAGTCTCTTAAACATAAAGGGAAGAAGGATCACCTGATCGCAAGTTAACGAAGCAAGAAATAGAAAGACTCTGATGAGAGCTAGGGGTAAAGTTGATGTTATGAAAATTTGATAACTATTATTTTCTATTTTCAGCCTTTGTATATATTTCTACAGGCCAAGCAATATGCATTTCGAGACATTAATTCTTTACCTCGCTTGCCACACTGTTTTTGTAGTATCTGGTAAGTTTTACAATTATAGTTTTACCAAAAATACATCGTTTTAATTTTTTTCTTTTGAAAAGGTCATATAAGACTCGGAGACAAGAACACTGTTGGATAAGTAGTGACAAGAGCCAGCAAGAAATGCTGAACTAGCCAAGTTACTTCCGACTCTGTTCAAAATGGCATGAAAGAGATTTGGCGAGATGAAGACATGACTCAGGCCGTCTTATCATCAGTGTCTTTTTCATCTTTCATTCGTTAAATTGGATGTTTTACACAAATTCAACGCGTATCATCTACATCATTATAGTATTAACTAACACATAAACAGGTGGAAAACCTTTTATAAGATAGATTTGTATAAGGCCGACCGAAGTAATGCACGGGCAACAACTTCTTACTTCTCGATACTCTTTATAGGTCCCTTAGAAAGATGTGGAGAAAACTTCGTTAAAGTGGGATGTTTTAATGACAATACAAGACCTCTTCCGGAGCTGTTGTTGAACAAGAGAAATCAATTGGTCCAAGGCTGGAAGAAGTGGAAGGAATTTTTAGAAGGGTATAGTACGAGTACAAGCTGCGGTGGCGACAACGTAGAAGTAGTGATAATTGTTTAAAAGGCTCGACAAGACGAAAAATATCTTGAATGGGATAATTTCTAAGGAAAATGTGGTGCCGCATTCACGAATTATCGGCACCATCTTTAATGGTTCGAAAAACTAATATCTGTAGAGAAGCAGATCTTTCTCAGGTTTCTTATCATTTCGGTTACAAAGCCCATTTTTGAAATAAAATTTTGAGCTGTGGAATTTTCCTCAAATGGGCAAAAACGATTCACTATAATCTTAACCTTAAATTTTTCAGTACGTAACGTCCAAATGTCTTATTTTTACATAAGCTGGGATTCCTCTGTTCTTTTCGGGGGGGGGGGGGGGGGTATTGTATATATATATTAACGTGATTAAAAATCATCATTGAATGTGAACATTTAGCCTTGTGTGTTGCAAATGTATCCTTCAACTTAAGCTCCTGTATTACTGTTTTCAAGATACAATCAAATTTCCTTCGCTTATACAGTAGTCGTCTACTGAGGAAAGTGATTGGGTGGAGACATGAGAGGGAATATGTTATCTAATCAAAAAAGGTTAGGCTTGCCATTTGCCATTGTGGTAACGGAAACTTAAGAGACAGGACAAGCAAAACCAGTTAAGAGATATCAAACTGGTGCACCGCCAGAGAAAAAAAAGGGAGTGAAAATCGCTCCTTCTTATCTCATAATTGTCACTTTTATTTTAAAGCTTGGCCTGCAGTTGTGCGAACAAGACAAGAAGGAAAGGTTTCGCATATTTTGGTCTTCAATTTTACGCCGAGTGCTGGAGTGGAGTCAAACCTAACGTTACGCATGCGTATGACGGTATCTCCAAAGAATGTGTGGGACAGGATTTCACCATTCGCTGCAAACAAAAAGATACATTTTGTGTGGGAAAAGGAAGAAGCAACTACGTTTACCGGCTTGTTACGCCAACCTTCGCTCCTGGTAATTGATGCACTTAAAATATATTCACGCAGCTGCTTAATTTTTGCAGTGAAACAGCGGGTAGAGGAGTGTCGCAGTGTCGCCCCGTTTCCCCATTCCAGTTTTTGCTGCTTTATCCCCGGAAAAACCTGTCAAAAAATATATTACAAGCCTTCAAATGCAGTTCTAGCCCACCTACTGTCACTCCATGTCGGGCGCTAGAGACAATGACATCCGAATTTATGTAAGGAACAATGAACGTGGTTGCTAACGTTCCCGTAATTGTTTTTTTTTTCCTTTACAGAATGCAGAGACAGGAGTAACTATTGCGCTGAATATGCCAACAAAGGATATTGCAAAGCATATGAACATGTTCGAATTCAATGCCCATATTCTTGCAAAGAATGCTAGGAAAACTAAAATAGTAATTTTCCAATAAAATACTAGTTTCAGCTTAATGTTATTAACCAAGGGAAGAAGTCTTGTGCCGAGGTGGTGTTGAAATATTGATCTCGTCACAGGGCGTCCGCACAATCTGTTTGTGTAACCGATGTAACTTTATGGTAAACATACTGTATTTACTACCTTTTGCTGTACCTGTAGCGGTATATCGCTAAATATGTGCATGTATCAAAGCTAAAAAAACGTTGTGTTACCTTAGGTAAAACGACGACAATTCATCGTAGGTAAGGTAACACAACGTTTATTTAGCTTTGATACATACACATATTTAGCGATATACTGCTACAGATGAAGCAAACGGTAAATACAGTTCATAAAATTTAAAAAAAAAACCTTATTAGTCAAAATGTCGAAAAGAAAACATTTCTGTTGGACATAAGTCATAGGGGCTTAGTCTCGAAATGTCAAAAAGAGCACAAATATAGCGACAGGAGAGTATAATGAAGTTACATCTTCTTAGTCGTCTACTTTCCTCAACTGCATCACAAGCTTTTCACTTCGACTAATATCACGACTCAGACTGCTCAATAAAACAGACAGAAATTTAAGGGAACAATTGAGATCAAGACGGAAACATTGGATCAGTTTAACTCCTTTATTGTGACGATCTAATCGTAATGAAATTTTACATTCTCCTTTTTAAACTGAAGACCTTCGCGAAATTCCGTACCAAATTCTCACTTTGCGGCCGGTGTGGGACTTGTGTTGACAGTACCAAGAATAAGCATGTCGCCAGGAATGTAAACCTCGGTCATGTAAAAGACCTTCTTGTTGGGGAAGAGAACTTGAGTGATGGCAAAGGCGGATATGCTTTGAAAGTTGAATCGCAATCCTGACAAGTAGTTGTCCACTGTGCTGGTGATGGTATTCTTAGCAGTGCGGAATTCCGAGCCGCGCCACCATTCCGTGATTGAGGATACACTGCTGCTGGCTGATCCAGATACAGCCTCCTCAGTGTATGATATCGTCAAGTCTCTGTCAATGGAAGGCACAAAGTTTCTCACAAAATTGGTGGTGAAGGTCACTGTTTCGTGTTCAGTTGTATCATGACAGAATATACCACCACATTGATGGCTAGGATACGGAATACTCATGGCCAAGTTGCTGTTGACCCAGTGGACTTGAAGCTTTTGACCTTTATTAAAAGGTTTTGCCGTAAGGGTGTTTCCAGGAATGGTGAAAGTAAATGACAGTGATTTGTATCTTGAAAAATGTAGCCTCATAGGTAGGCTACGAGATGCACCTTGATCTCCCTTGACGTAAAGGGACTGCTGACTGGGTGATACCGATTGCCCTGGAAGAACGTCCGTGTGTACTCCGAAACCGAATTTGTTTTTGATTTCTTCCTTTATTATATCTTTGAAGATGATTCTGTTACTGATGAACAAAGCAACTTCAAACTTGTTAGGGATAATTTTCTTGTCAATCGAGAGCGGGTCGTTAAAGTCTCGTTTGGTTTGCTCCGTTGCAGTCGCGCTGGCAGAACGTGTCTTAAAGAAAATGAACAAAGTTCCATAGCCAGAAGTTGAAGTTGCAAATCCACCCGTTGCAAGATAAAACTTATCAGGCACAAGACTGCTTGGTGTAAGCTTATCTTCGTACGTGATTCGCGCCAACTCGAAATCTGTCGATTTTAACTTCGTGTTGAAGAACAGCTGAATTTGGTTTCTGATAGTTAGTTCTAAGTGTCCTTTAAGAGGTAACTCTAAGACTTCAAAAACTCCATTGCTTAAATCAAGAACCACTCTGGAATCTTTTGTCAACGATCCACGAACTTGGAGTAAATTCATGGTGCCCGAAATTTCACTTCCGTCACTTAAGGTTGCGGTTTCATTGTAATTATCTTCGGTTTTACGTCTTTTACTAAACTCCCAGTACTCCATTACTGCACTTTTGATTTTGATTTTCAGAGTTGCCCTGTCTTGGTTGTTTCTAACAAACTGGATAATGGGCGGACCGACTTTCATCATAACTCTCGTTTCCACCCTAAAACTTCTGCTATCTGAGGCCAGTGTCCTTGCAGTTGTTATACTTTTCACGAAACCAGCGTTGGTGTCAGCGTCGTACTGATTTTTCCAAAGCTCATTCACGCGCTCAGCGCTTACTGCCATTGTGGCATCCCATTCACGCACCAGTGAGCGACCACTTAGATCGGTGAGAAGTTTATCCTTGCTACCTAACACATCGTCGGAGAGACGTCGATGGAGAAGTTGATCATTGTTAGTCGATGGTGGAGGGTGAAAGATGACGTTCACGTAGAATTTAATTCTGAGAGTGGTAAGTTTTGTCGAGAAACGAATTCCTTTGTTGGTGGTCACTTTTGGAAAACGAAATACCCAGTCGTCAAACGGCGTCACTTGTATAAACTTATTGACAAAATTCGGAGATGGATTTACATCCACAACCGATTTTCCAGTTTTAATGTTGTAGACAAAGCGATATTCATTGGGTGTGGTTGAAAAGATTCTTGGATTACGATCAAGGTCTCTATCTTGGAATGATTCTCCCAAGGCGGTGGCTTGGATATATGCAGTGTCATCCGCTGACTCTAAAATATTGTCTGCGCGTACTTCTATTTTCAAAACGCGAACGCGCACATAATCACGGAAGGGAAGAGAACTCAGTGGAACTGGGATAGTATACCCTTCCTTGGAGAGCAAATCGTTAACTGCTACATTAGGAACAGTGAAGTCGATTGGCTTTGACAGGTCCACAGGACGGGAGGGAAAGTTTTCCAGTGCTGAAATAGACGATTGCATCTGACGAACGGCTGCCACTTGAATGGCCATAGTGTCGTAACTTGTCACCAGGGTTGGTTTCTGAAGATAGTAGTATTGCAGGGCAGCATCCATGCTAACAAACGTTTGGATAAGCTGCGAACGAACTTGATTCTCTTTCATTTTGATGATGTTACCAATTTCAAAGAGATCGGTAGTTTTTGCATCGTGATTTGAGAGGTCGTTTTGTGTTAATCTTGTCTTGAGTGCTCGTAAACGATTGCTCTGTCGTTTGGCGAGATCTCTCTGCATTTCAATTTGTATCTGTTTGTATTTTCGTTCGGCTATGTTTGCAGCAATGTTTACGTACCTCCTACCCCTAGCCGATAAACGTTTGGCAGCACGTTGAAAATCGAGTGCCTCTCCGGCCACTTGACCTGGGAGAAAGCCGCCCGGCGTTGTAAACGACTGCACATCTGTGTCAAAATCAATCCATTCCAGTTCCGTCGGGAAACTATCTGTACCGACCGCTGTACTTGGGATGTTTTCCAAAGCTCGGTTGATCGTGCCGATATCATTCCTCAAATTTCTGCCAAGGTCGTAAAGTTTACTCACTTGTTCAATTATTGTAACAACGTTCTTTAACTTTTCCGCAATCCGAACAATTCCTGTCAGCTTCTTGTCGATATTTGCCAAGCCGACGCCTCCTGTGAACAACGATCCAATAACTTCGGCAACGTTCAAAACTGCTGATATTATTTGCTCTTTTTCGTACTGTTTAAGTGCTTTAATCAATGCATCTCCAGTAGTTTTCACGTCATTCTGTATTTTCAGGATCTCCTGAAGTAACTTGTCAGCTTCACCTTGTTTTCGGCTGATTTGATCTTTCTCCAAGTCATGGACAGCTTGCTGGGTCTTCGCAACGTCGTCTTGATGCTGCGCGTTGACTTCAGCCTGTTCAACCAGGAAAGAACCAATGCTCTTTACATTTCTGTTTAGCTCCTGTAGGGAATTTGTTGTAGTCTCTACTAGCCTGCGGCGTTGTATTTCAGTGGAGACTGTTCTGTATGTGGTTTCATAGTTGGAGACAGCTGTCAATAGTCGTTCGTAAAGGGGTTGGTATTGGGGGAAGTTCAATCTGAGAACGATGAGTCTTGACCTGGCGTATTCTGTCAATTGGGTCTTACCTAACAATAAAACACGACCAAGGACCATTTCAAGGTCGGGAGATAAAGGCGAAGATCCCTTGGCGCTTCTTGTCAGGGTTTCTGTAACCCAGTTCAAACTTTCGCTTGCTGTTTTAACTGATTGGCTACTGGCACGGACCGTTAAAATGCTTTCTACACTGGTCACAGTCAACTCCAGGCTGTTAACCAAGCTTTGGTGTAGCCACCTCGCTTCGTTTGTTGTTCCGGTATTGTCGTAAAGTTCCGCTGCAGTTTGTTTGTCAGGATAAAGAAGTTTCTTTGTATTTTCCTCCTTAACTGTAAATTGGCCGCTTAAGTTCGGATCTTTTACTGTTTTGTAGACGTATTCGTTTGCATATGTGTAGTGTTTGCCATTCTTGGATTGGGTCAGCTTCAAAATACCACGAAATCGTTTGGCAATTATTTTGATGACGGGCTCAGAATTTGCGTGGGAGCCAACAATTATTTCTGGAACCTTGTTACCAGAGGACGACGCCACGAATTCTCGGCATACAAGAAATATCTTTCTGGACCCGGGAAGCCTCAACTGAGCAGTTTCGCTGATTTCCAAGACATCTGCATAAATAAATAAATGTGTGACGAACTTGGGATCTGAAACTACGAAATCGTCCAACTTGAAGTTCACCTGGGTTATAGTAATGTAGTTAGTTGCGGTAGATGTTACAAGATCTGGATTGAAACTGCCATAGAAACCCTCAACATTAAGGCTCTGGGTAGTAGGGAAGTTCGGAAGGCTAGCTTTCCCAAATTTCTGAAAAACTGTAGCGGACAAAACATCATTCCATGTTGACTTCGATGGTGATTCGGTCGTCAAGAGTTTATTGACGATGGGTTTGAAGAAAACGCGTATAGGAATTGTTTTGGTAAGGGTGTCTGTCATTTTGTCTGCAGATGGGCTTACTGGGAACATAAAGATACTTGCAGCCACCCTGTAGATATCATCCTTCAACTTTGGTATGATGTTCTTCAAAGCAGCATCACCGCTGGCTGACAAAATCCTTCCGGCCTCACGACTGAATCCCTTGTCGCCCTTTCTTGGCTGGGTTAACTGGCGAAACGCGTAACTTTTGGAACCGAAACTGTATGCAGGATCTTGAAAGGGGAATTTAAGAATGTCTTTGCTGCCGATTTCTTTGTCATACACAAATACTTGGTAAATTAGGTCGCCAATCTCATAACCGGAAACGTAATGGGTACCATATTCTGAGAACAGTTCCGTTATCTTGTCGCTTGTAGCATCAGAAGAAACGGCGGATGATGTAAGATTTGAAAAATCTGCGTTGGTCATAGTTGTCTTGCTTATATTCTTCCAATATCGTGCCAGAACGTAGGTTTTCCCCACCATGTTGTCAGGTGTTATACCAAGGAGTTGAGCATAGGGCCTCATGCTACCTTGGGACGCGGTCGTTGAAGTCGGCTGATAAGTAAATGCCGCCGCGTCTCTGGTCTCATCTTCGAAATGCCAAATCGAGAGGAACGTCTTGATCAAATCTCTTTCATCTGGATGGTACGTCACCTGGATAAAGCCACCGAAATATGTAATTCCGGTTTGGGTGGTTTCATGTTGGATGTTGTCAAACAGTTTAGATTTCGTTACTGGATAAAGTAGCCGACTGAGATCACTGTCACCTGGCAGGACTGGCTTCATACCATGAAGAATGCTGAATGGTTTACCAAGACCATTGGCTGAAATTTAAGTCAAAATAAAGCGAGCATCAATAAAAGTAAAGATCTTCTCATGAGTAACGGAAGATTGTTAATAGCCTAAAAATAAATGTGAGTAAATGGAAGAGAATTTACAATGGTGGCAGAATTGTTAATACCACATAAGCTTGTGTAGGTCAGTGTAGTTATTCAAATTCGCTCAACTTAACTTACATGTAAAGGCAAAGAGTACTTATTTTACGTCGGTAGCTTAAAATACAACAAACCTGAGACCAACGGTGCGCTCATTTTACTATCCCCCAAAAGCACTTCTATCTTTTTCTAGGATTTGAGGTCACACCTGAAAATCGAACTCGGGATCTCTTACACAGAAGCTCCCGGGTACTGATTGGGATTTGACCCCGAGGACCGATTGGAAACCAGTTGGACCGATTGAAAATCTCTACAAGCCTAATTCTTTTTTTTATATATACATAGCAAAATCTTTTTCTTTACTTGTAGTCTACTTTCTTAAAACGAATAACAAGCAAGATTGGCTAAATTAAGAAATTGCAAAAATGCTAGAAACAATAAGAGCAGTAAAATCTAAATATTGCAAAAAAGGCATTTATGAAAATAGTGGTAATGTACGAGAAACTTGGAAGGTAATTAACAGTATGTTAGGTCGAAATACTACGACAACATTGATAAGTGAGTTTTCTTTGTTTTTTTTTTTGTCAAATATATCCTGACAAAAAGAGTGAAAGCCGTTAAAATTAATCAACATTTCTGTTTACTGGGACAAATTGGCCGAGAACATTCCAGTTCTCTGATGGGGAATAAATAAGTTGTGGAGTTCCACAGAGATCAATTTTAGATCCTTTACTGTTCTTAGTTTACGTCAACAACCTTCGCAATTGCCTGCAGGATTTTACCCCGGGTATGTTGCAGATGATATGTATATTTCAATAACTGGTTGGAGTACCAGCGCAATTAAACCTAAACAAAAGAGCGAGGTAGAAGCAATGAACAGTAGGCAGCTTCGAAAAATGTTATTTGATACTTGGATCTAGAAAAAAACACCATTGCATCTAAAGACATGAAACTTAGCATGTATTTCATAAACCTGTATACGTAGAAGCTTGTAAAGAAGAAAATTACCACAAAATTACTGGGCGTACACATTAAACATGAGACCCGGATATCCCAAATCATAACGTAAGTCACTGCTTTTTAGTATGCTGTATAAAACTAGATCTCTCGGTACTAAAGAAAAAAGAACATAAATCGATCACAAGTGTAGCCGTACTATGACTATTGTAGCTCTGTGTGGGGAAATTGCTAAAAAACGCGCGCAGATCAATTGCAGAAGCACCAAAACAGAGAAGCAAGCATTATCACAAAAGCGGACTATTCACTAAGATCATACGATATTCTAGAAGTCCTATGTTGGGCAACGCTGCACGATAGTTGGTAAATGGAAATGAGTATCATGATGTGTAAAGTTTGTCATGCGGCTGTACCAGAGAGCTGAAATGAGTTTTTTCGGTTGACCTGTGAGGTGCAAAATCACAACCCCTTGGTTATTAAGTTCGACATGCATTTTCCAAAACCTAAAACGAACTCAAGCGGGGAAATAGCATGGAAAGCACTTCCGAATCATGTTAGAGACCTGAACACACAAAATAGTTTCAACGCGTTCTTGAAAGATCACCGTGGAAATCAGTTTTAAATAAATAACTTAATATTGCTACTAACTTTTAGTATTTGGGCAAATACAAAATAAGATCGACTTAAGGGAGTGATTGAGTAATTTTCTCTTTAGAAATTTCAACCAACTTTAATTCCAAAACTCTTTGGAAGTTTTTTTTTCGCCTCAAAAATCCTTTAAAACACTGCAGCTTTTAAACAAAATTTACGTGTGGAATGCAATTAACCATAATTACCACGATTACATAACTTGCTTGGAACTCGTGCTTTAGTCGGGACACCTTCGAGAGTCTCAAAATTTGACTTTCCCGACAATGGGCCACTTCCGAGTTCCAAAAACCCTCACTTTCAAAATGAGACTAGGTGCACGATCTTTCTTGTGAAAATGAGTTTTATTTGGATGAGAATGAAAAATGATTTCCATATCAAAGGCTGAGCAGCTACCCTCGTTTTGAAACAGAGGCCTGGGGGAACTCGGAAATGGCCTATTTTGTGAGCAAGAATACAGCGCATATATAAAACTTCACGAGCTGGTACCGCAGAGGGGAAAACGTTGTAGACTGTAGTGTGTCATGTGTAGAGCGGAATTCTAAAAGAGCGTTTTTATTAAAAGATATAAGGCCTTAACTCCAGAGATAATAGATTTTTGTCATTTAAATGCTTATATCTTGCTGACAAACTTTAAATTGTAAAATATGCTCTATGCGTGACACACCAGAGGTTTTGAGTGATCATTTATTAATTAAATCACAGTCTCAACCACAATCTCAGTCTATTCTTTCCTACAACTTGAACACAAAATCACGATTTCCCGATTTGATACAACTGTGGTTTAAAGCATTGCGTAAAGCGTGATCTACCAAACAAAAAACAACCCCCTGAACCTCCATCATTTCACAATGTCTGTAAAATTTTATCGAAATTGCGTCTAAAACAGCCGAGATATAAGCTTTTCAAAAGATGTAGCACAAGCAAAATTTTGCCTTAATTATGAATTTATTCATAGATAGTCGGTCTTAAATCATTGTAATATAGTTAGTATTTGTTCATAGATTTTTTGAAACGGCTAATTTGAAAACCAATCTGATTGTAAGTTAAAAGTTATTACCATGCATAACTCAAGTTAATTCGTTCATATTTTTTCGTCTTCTAAGTATAGTAATTCACATGATCAGAACGACTTCAAATTATCGACCTCATATCTGTTACAGCGAATATTGAGCAGTTAACCATACTCTTTATGCCAACTGATGTTTCTTATTCCGGGGCTCTGTTTTCTTTTCGTAGAAATGCGCTATTTCTTGATAAATAAATACAACTATTTCCTTCCTTATTTGAGTCTATCATGCAATTAATCTTATTCCTATGATCATCTTGTGAAGTCAGTTCTTCACGTAGAGTTAATTGGATATTCTTTATATATTTAGAGGAGTTGTTTTCATTTAAATACAGTTTATTGAGATTGGAACTATTGCATAGGGTATTCACTTTTTTCATAGACTCATCTGATTTTTCTCAACCATATCGTTTGATATTTGTAAACATTGCTTGGCATAATTATCATCGTGTTTGTTTTCTAAATGTATCCAAAATTTGAAAATATTTACGTTAGTTATTTCTTTAAGTGGTAGTCGTCCAAGTTCACTTCTGCATGCAACATTTGGACACTGTTTATACTTCACACCTAGAACTTGTTTGCAGAATTCAATTTGTGTTTTCTCTATTCATATCATTCTCCCATGAATAACAATCACCTTTATCGAAGATGCTTCAAACCTCAGAGCCATACATCAGAATTGGGAGCCAGATTGAGTGAATTAAATAATTTGGTAGAAATATCTATTGGAAGTCTAAGAAAGACAAGGTGCTGACGAATTGCAAATATGGATCTCTTGTCTTTGTCTTTTAGGATTACTTTGTGTTCTTTAAAACTACCATTTGTGACCAATTTTGCAGAAAATTTTTCCCAAAGGTAGGTGGAACTATTGGTGATTTCGATTTTTTCATGGCTAATGTAAAATTGGTGCTTTAGAGTGGTCGACTTTCTACGTTTCTTTTGGAAGATTATAATTTTTGTCTTCTTGATGTTTATATTCATCATCCAATTGTTACAGAATCTGAAGAGTGTGCACAATGCTTTTTCTAATCCATTTGCCGATTGTGATATAAGTACCAGGTCATCTGCGTATAGAATGCAGTTTACAGTCGAACCATTTGGTAGTAATATGGGATCTGTGTCTTGTTTGTTAAGAAAAAATGGACTGAGTCTCATTCAGATAGAGATTGAATAGCATCGGTGAAAGGATGCAGCCTTGTCTTACACCATTTCCGTAATCAAAGAAAGCGCTCCTTTGATGATCAAATTTGATGGAACATTTACTTTTCGTGAAAAGGGATTTTATTGCGTCACAAAATTTGCCTCCAATATTGTGCTTTTAATTTATCGTGTATAGGCCATCGTGCCATATTAAGTCAAAAGCTTCTCTAAAGTCTACAAAACAAGGGTATAATTTACCATTTTAATTTTAGGTAAAACAAGTATTAAATCTAAAAAAGAGCGAGAAAAATTACCTCGCGGGGGTCTCGGGGCTTAAAATTTCATTTCGTGCTAACTAGCTGGAATTAGAAAATTTAACTTGGCACTATATCAAGAAATGACCAGCTGGGAATGTAAATATTCCTTCAAAGTTTGGTGCTTGTGTTAAAAACCGCATACTGTTCTCTAAGCCGCCGGACTACTTGGGCACAGTGTGTAATACATTAGTTCTAACAGTTTATACTACTACATGAGGAATTTCTGCAATTTGATTGGCTCAGAGCAGTGGTATTTCAGCTTAATTTGAAATAACTACATGTGAAAATTACAAACCTTTCGCCGGCAGTAGTATAAACAAATAATAGCATGATTTGTATGTGATATTTGGCATAAATACCACTTGTGATATTTCAAAATTGTCTCAAATTTCACTCGCCTGACGGCTCGTGAAATTAAGTATAACGATTTTGAAATATCACTTGTGGTATTTATGCCAAATATCACTACAAATCATGCTATTACCTATACTAATTTTCAAAAAAATTGTGCGTTTTGCTTGTTCCAGTTTGCCTTTAAAGTTAATTTTAAATATAAATTTTACTTGTTCGTTATTAGAAATTTGTTGATAATTTCAGATTGTTTAAAGTTGAGAACGCTTGAATCACGAAATTTACTGCTCACTGAGTGGAAAATGACATCCCTGCAAAACGCTGTCTGACCAAAATCCCAAAATTAAGTAATAGTAATACACGAAGTAAGTAATAGTAATACATCAAAAGCAAATTGGTTATATGAACACAAAGCTTGAAGGAGTATGTTTTATTATATTACCCAATCTTCTCTTGCTTGACAAAAATTTATCTTCTGACTATTAAAACATCATCTGATAACCTTGTGACAATTATTAGCTTCATTTGATAATAACATTATATTTATTTCATTTATGGTCAAAATTTATTACATCCATGGTGAGCCAGATTATTACTTTTATGGTTAAAATTTTATTACATTTAAGGTTGATTCTTATTACATTTATGGTGGCTTTTACATTTATGGTTGACTTTTATTGCATTTATGGTTAGTATTACATTTATGGGTGATACAGAGCGACGGAAAAAAGTTTTCCAAGGCAACTGTTTAAACAAATTCCTCTGTAGTCAGAAGGATCTTGTTTTTTTCAAAATTTAAATATGGGTATTGTAATGCCTTCGCACCAATAAAGTGGGGAAAACACCACTTTCAAGGATGAGATTTAAGAGTTTACAAATTGAAGTTTTCAAAATAACAACATTTTTTGCCAAAATAGTAACGATAACATCAGGGCACAAGTAGTTCAAGATAATCGAGACCAGTAGCTTTATAATATAGGGATAGTCAAAATAAACTAAACAAGTAATTCTTAACCAATCACAAAACTCGTCATTAACATACTTTGAACGGCATAAGGAAAGTTATGACATCTTACGGGAAACACAATTTCAGAAATATTAATAAGCTATAGACACGTTTAAACTATACAAGGAGTTAGTTATTATAATAATTGTAACGAAATCAGTGTACACAATCGAGCTTGTTCACTGTCCAAAGCCAATAAACGGGTGGTTTTACTTCCATTTCCTCTCTTTTAATTTCGAGGGTCTTGTGCCTAACTTCACACTTTACTAAGTATGTATGACTTTACACCATGATTGTTTAATAATATATATTATTATTAATCAATTTTCCGTACCTTCAATTCCTTGCATCACTGCCAGAAGAACGAAAATAGCTTCAAAAGCCATGCTTGACGGCAGGGCCGGTTCCAGTACAGTACACGGCTGCAGCTAAAAATCAAAGGAACTGTTCAAACACAATAACAAATTCAGTCATCAGCCAGACATGAAAGTGACTGTATAAAAATGATCAGAAGAAGTAAGTAATATTTTCAACAAACAGAGGCCAAAAAAGGTACATAAATTATCAGAAACGAGCAAACCAGAGCAAACAGACGTCACTAAAAATTGTAATTGCAGAAATTCCAAAACCTGTCCCATGGAAATGTAATTAGTGCTTGTTAGAGAAGTATTTTATAGTGTGTAAACCAGAAATGTCTACCCTGAACAATAGAAACGAACTTATCTCAGGTTGCAGACACTCAAAGAAACTAAACAGTGTCCTAACGTGATTAGTTTTTGTCGCAAATCTAACATGTTGTTAGCATCATTTAATTAGTGGTGCGACGCGCCACGCTCTATACGCCACGCATAGTAGTTATTTATAGTTGTGTTTTCCCTATATCTTTGATCGTAACTTTTGGCAATTGCCTGATGATTGCCTCGCAAGAGGCATGAAACTCTGAAAAATCACGCTTTTTTGTACATTTCTTTGCACGACTACGTCTTGAAAATGCCTAATTTCACGTTGTGCAGAGGAAGTACACAAGCGACCACGAAATTTCCACTCTCTTTCTGCACTTGGGTATGGTTCTTAGGAATTCAACGTTAGGATGGTTCGCCTTCATTTGAAAAAGTTAGTGACTTGGAGTAATCGCGATGAAGATTGAAAGAAGTCAAAGAACACGAATTCACTTTTTCAGCGACGTTTTCTCTGCCGTCGTTAATTTTTTTCTGAAAGCAACAAGGGCCTTCTTTTGACACGCACGCGTTCACTATGACATAGCCGCCATACAATTTAACTAAAACAACAAGAAACTAACTAAAAGAAAAAGGAAAAAATATCAATTTTATCGTTAGGAAAATAAATTAAAAAAGAAGACCAAGTAATCCGAAAAAAGCCTAAAAAAAAGAAACTGCGATTATAGTGCGACCAAATCAACTACTTCAGGTTGTTCTTTCGTGGCTGCAATCTCAACTGTAGTTCGGATTGCCCATATCTTTATTTTTTGCCTTCTAAAACAGCTTTCGCTTCAGTTTAGTTCGTACGATTTTCGCTTTTGTAAATCAGTGATCTTGAATGCTAACGTTGGGAGTACGATGTACTCACAAAAACGACACCTTTGGCGCTTTTAATTTGATTCTTTCTTTGTACAGGGGTGCTGTATTTTACCTTATTGCTTGAAAAGCCTTGAAATCACTTTCTTGGTTTTTTTTTCCTCTTTAATCAGAGCCGCGATATTTCGATGCCTCTAGATTTGAAAGTAACATCCACGGCTTCTTCCGGCTTACTTAATCATCATCTCAATTTCGTCGATGTCATTGGACTGTCGTATTTAAAGCGATAATTTGAATTTTTTCCTGACACTTCTTACAAGCCAGTAATGTTGTCGTATTAAACTATTCCAGATCCATCTTCCCCCAAAACAGCATTCAACACTTTCAACTTTAAGATCTGCTAAGGTTTAGCAAAAATTGAGACTTCGCTTGTTACCTCACTCCGGTAGCTCTCCGAGTTTCCACTGCTGTTTGTTTAAATTAAAGGAATCCTTGACGCAGTAATCTTCTGCTGTGTTGTCCGAAAGGATGCGTTTCTCTCTGTCAAGATTATAAAGACGTGCCGTGAATCACTGCGAAACTCCGGAATTTAACAATTGAATTTGAAGTTATTGTTTTTACCTTACCTTCGGTCAAAGAGGGTTCCAACAATAATGCACCAGATCATGAAAGAACTCCAGTTTCATTCCCCACACAATGAGTTACGTAATCTTACGTAACTTTTTTGTAATTCTAAAAGGTCACACCCTTTTTCGCAAGGGGCATGTGAGGTGATGAACAACTGACAGCCTCAAACCGCGACAATAGTTTCATAATTGTTTGCTGTTTTTAATTAGCTGGACCACTGAAATTCAAATTGATTGTATCGGTTAATGTAGACAACCTGTTGGCCTTGCCAGGTGAATCACTTGAGTTCTGAAATGCTTCAATCTGATTGCGTGAAAGCCGAGAACAATCTTAACAGCTTCTCAATTGTTTGTTTGCTGTTGTTGTTTTTAATTAACTGGAATATTAAAATTTCAACAAAAAGTGTGGGCCAATGTTTCTAAGATTAAGGACAAATTAGATGCAAATCGCTGTCAAAGAGAGAAAAGTCCGATACTTTGAACAATTATGAAATTTGGACAATGTAAGTTAATAAAAAGGAAGATTACTTTCGACTCTCAAATCGTATTTAACAAGTCACCCTCTTCGACCAAATAATTTTCCGATTTTTCTGACCAAGAAGTAGACATAATAAATTAGTATGAATGTTGCACTCCCAGAAAAAACTAGAAACCATAAAGTACGGAAAAGATATTTTTAATGATAAGAAGCACAAATTTTGGTTGTTTCTTTATAAAAACTGGTATTTTTCTTAGCTTTTTATTGTCTAAACTAGGTACTGCAGGCGACCACACGTGGAAGTGTTAAAAAAATCACATTGATTAAAATCACCATTTTGATTTACGTTGATTCTAGGCATCAGAGGTCAATTTTCAGAAGCGTGAAGCAGCGAAAATAGACTGATTTTGTAGGGATGATACAATTACTGGTAATCCAGTGGTTTAAATTGGCTATTTATGCGAGGTAAAATAAGACATGTCTTACGTAAGACGCGAACTTCCCATACAATTGGTTTACACAGAATCTCGTTTTTTGAAACTCGTTTATTATATGTAGCACACGGGTGTTAGTTTGAGCGAGCTAAAGCTATTAAAGCTAAATAGTAAATACAAAATGCCTAAAAATAATATTTAACACTAAAATAAAATAAAAATGAGCAGCATAAAAGATATGAAATTGACTGCATACCAGCAAAGTCAATTTTGAATATTAGGTTTTTAAAAGAGCTAAGATCCTGAGATAATCTAATATTATCTTTAAGAGAATTCCATAAGGTAGGCCCTAAATATCTAACCGATTTTCGTCCACGTTTTATTACATTTGGAAAGAGATAAAATATGCGACTTCAGTGAGACAAGCCCTAGTAAGAACAGTCCGTCAAGAATGCTTTTAGACAAGAAACCCTAAGCAAAGCCAAAGAAAACCTGACATAAATGACCTTTGACGCAGGGGCAGAAAATATTACTCAGCGTTACCTTATTATAGGATATTAACGCTCCATGAAATTAACGCGAATCGTTAAAATTCGCGTTAATTCAAGTCGCTTTAATTTTGTTGAGCGTTAATTTCCAGGACGTAAATTAAGTGCAGCGTTAATTTCCGCGCCCTTAGTTTCCAGTATTTTGACCCATGGATTTTGCTGAAAAACGCGTTTTGAAGCTAGTCGAGTGGTTTTCTGGTCACCGTCGTGCTATAAAGAGCTAAAACTTACCACAAACCGGTTTACAGGTCGTACATTTCGCGGCCTTCTGATCCAGATGCAAAATATCAGCTGGCGAACTTGGGGCATGCGTAGAAAGCAAAATTTCGAGATCTTGACTTTTACTTTTCGCTTTCTCTCCTCCCCTCTTTTTTCGCTTTTCTTGCCTTATTTTTTTTTCTCTTGCTGGGCATTTAGTAGGCTTCGTTTTGGTGGGAAGAGTTTTTAGGAGAGCTTTTAGGATCTTAGGATTAGGTGAAAGGAAAGGTAGGTGAGCAATGGAACAAGATTTTCATGGAGATTTTCAGGTCAATGTCACATGGCTTTTGGCTTTTTCCTCCGGTGTTCTTGACTGACTTGCGCTCATTCTGAGAGGTTTGAAAGATCTCTTCACTCTGCACAAGTTAGTTGACAAAGTTGTCCTTGACCGTTAAAAGTGATGATGTCACAAAGGGTAGAAAGGACGTGGATCCACACGGGCGGTTACAGGCGGTTCAGGGGCGAATGGGTAACCCCAATTTTGGAACCTGTCCAGACATTCTTGACACCTAAAAAACATTAACTAAAAGCTTTCTTTCTTTCTATTTACCCTTTATTTTTAATCTTTCACAAAAGCTGAGGCGCAGGTTTACAATATTTCGAGTTCATCTTCGTCTACAGTGTTGAAAAAAATTTGTTCCAGTTGTCACCACCAACTGTGTCTTAATCGCGTTAATTTCCTTTATTATGAAATTCTACCTCCTCTTTTCTCCTCTTTCGCGTTAATTTTCTTTATTCGAAAGTCGTTTTCTATTAAATTTGCGTTAATTTAAGTCGCGTTAATTTCCAATACCTTAATTTCATGGAGCGTTAATTTCCTATAATAAGGGGTGGGGAATTTTCGAGCCGCAGGAATATTTTTCGTTATCAAATTCCTTGTATGAATTTTTTTTTAGGCCAAAGCAAGAATATTTTTTAGGATTAATTGGCATGCATGAATTTTTTTCATTTAATATTCCCTTGCGCGAATATTTTTTTTGTACTTCGCCTGCGCCCCCCCCCCCCCCCCCCCCCATAAGTTTTCTAATGGTCCATCCCTAAATATTGTTTGCGATAAACGAACAGTTTTTCTTGTTCTCCGTTTGTCAACTACGGCAATTTATTTGCTTTTTTTTATCAGTGATGAGGCAACTTCCTATCTTCTTAACAATGTCACATCTGCTTGTGTAAGAATAAACTTAGTTGGTAGCAAAGACCCATTCTGAACAAAAGCGTCTTTAAAATGTTACCTCGGTGACAGATCGCAACATGCCGCCTTGCTAACTGATACGAGCAGCTGCATGTTCTCATCTTATGTAAAACGGACACGCTCGTATAAATGGTACTCGATAAAGTAAGACGTATCTTGGCTAAAAAAAATGGATCCCAAGAGGCAAAACAATCGGCTTATATATACGTGTGAAAGCAAGACAGCAAGTAGCCTGTGTACAGACGTCCCTCCTCCCTCAGAAAAAAATCGGGGGAAGAGACGCTGGACAGCCAGAAGATATATTTTTCATTTTTTGAATGAAAAATGTCAATACCTTTACTTACGATTTCCAACACGAATTAACGCAGCTGCACTTTTTCCATATATCATAAAATTCAAAAATTCGCAAATCGCCAATTACTTTGTAGTTTTAATAGCTGGACATTAAAATTCTCCTTAGGCTGAGAATATTGTAGACCTTTGTTTAGCACATCTATATTTGTTCTCTTCTATTACCAAGTCATAACTGATTCAGTTCAGTATCTTCTTCAGTTTGTTAATCTCCCAGCAAGTCACTTATCCTTACTGAGGCAATATCAGCAAAAAAACAAAAATACTCAATGTTAGTTGTGTTTAGCCAAAAACATTTTTGTCAGGCATACACGGGAAACTTAGAAATTTTTAAACTTAGGAAGTTAAAATGGGTAGTGGGTATTCTTGATACCTTCTTTCTTTAATCTTATATTATCTGTTATTGTTCACTTCGATACATTTTTTGTTTGTTTGTTTGGTAAACTTGACAAATCCATTTTTTTGGTTCATAGCACTTGGCAGCAACAGTTTTGTGCCAATAAGCCTAACCCTAAACCCAATAACATAACTTATAATTAGAAGCTCCACCCCTCCCCCCCACCTTTTACATCCTTATTTATAGGCCCCTCTACCTGTAAACAAAGAAATACACCCGGTTATAAGGCCCCCTGATTCTAAGCCCCCTCCTAGCTTGTATTGAAATGAATTTGACGAAGAATGAATATGACGTTTTGAAGCTTAAAAAAGCTATCAATTTATAAAAGTATTTTTATCAGCACTGCTATGTAGCTTGTTTTGAAACTCTTTTTTTAGTTCAGTTATAAGCGCCCCGGCCCCCCCACCCCCACTCCTGTCTAAAGTTATGCTTGAGGTTCCAAGTGGCAAGATACTCCCAATACTTGGTAGTAGAGCATTCTGTTATGCGGCCCCAAAGCTCTGGAACAACCTACCTAACGAAATGTCCAGCCTTGACTCTCTGTCAAATTTTAAATGCCATGTGAAAACATATCTGTTTATTTTATTATTTATCACTTATTGTTATTTTATTTCATTTTTAAATCTTTCTACTTGCTTGTAAATTTTATTCATTTTTAGTCTTTCTTTTTATCTTATTGTAAAGCACATTTGATCATGTCCCATGGAAAGTTGCGCTATATAAGTCTTAATTATTATTATTATTATAAAGCTCTCCAAAACCCTTTACGAAGTTGTATTTTAAAGCCCAGGGCTTATAATCGGAAGTTTATGACAACAGACCACTAGTATTATTGGCTGTGGTCGCACTGCTTTTTGAAATGGTGATTTCGCGAGCGTCTTGTTGTGCATGTGACATATCAATGACTGCAACATGAGATAAGATAGTAAAAGGTCATGGACAGATGGTTCTTTGGTCTCTCTTTCCGAGACTAAATTACACTGAAGCAGGCTGAAGAAATGAAAATTATCTTTGACTTTTTGGCCTTTTTCTTGATTCGAAGAGCAATAAAAGACTACTCACTTTTTTAATGAGGAAACACTGCATGGTTCATACTGTTTTTTTTTTTTTCAACTCGAAATCATCCATCTGAGGGATCAGACATCTCAATTTTCTTGTAAAGCTTCTATAATTTCAATGTTCTTCGGGAAAGAGATGAGTTAAATAACTTTGCACAGTCTCCTTTGCAAGCCATTAAGACCATTAAAATTTCCAAGTAACAATAATCGTCGCAAATGATTGGCTCAACAATCAACCTCAAGACAAATCCCAACATAAAACCTACTTTTTGAGACACTTTAGATCTTTGAAGTCTGCTGCTTTTTGATATCAATTACATCCTCGTTGGCTGAGGTCATTTTTTGGGGTCACCCCTCTGACATGCTTGAGAGTTAATTAAAGCGTGATTTAAGATGCCTTAATCACAATTAAACTCTGAAGTGCGAACACAGCCATTCAGATTGCTTGTCCTTTTTATCTTAGTAATGCAGCAATGGAAACCAAGATTAACAACAGTGTTATAAAATCAGGGTTGTCACTAAGATTTCAAGTTCCCGGGTAAATACAACAAGTAGGCAGGGAATCAAACGGCTAGGGATTTCTTTTGGTTCTATTTTTCTTCTATTTTCCAATAAAAGTAGCAGGGGGCCCCTCTCTTAGTAGCCAGGTAAAATCCCCAGCCCCGGCTCTTAATGACAACCCTGAAAATAGCATCTCTAATAATAATATTATGTTCACTGTCTTGTGTGTCCTCAGGTGAATCAACTCCAGGCAAAAGAGCATCAGGCAAATAAATTGTGATTTGGATGAGATGGCTGCAATTTGTCTTTGCCACAATCTTTTCACCTATGATGTTTTAAGTACTCTCATCTGAGCCTCACACTGTATTGCTAAAGAGCTCAACAGCTCATACACTGTCAGTGTATTTCACTTCTGTTCCTTGTCAGTTAAGTTTAGCTTGAGGAGTTCACTTGGCAAGGTTTATTGCAGATGAAATTTCTTGCAGTGTAAGGCGACCTTGGGAAAGCATCATTTTGATGACAATCTAAGAATATGAAATATATATACAATGTATGTATGCATTCTTTGGGGACAAAAATAGTGACTTATTTGATGTTAAAAAAAGCAGCTTCTACAATATAATCTGCAATGGGCAGTACAGCCCATTTTCAGCAAATATGGAATATGAAATGCTTTTTTAAAAGAATAGATTACTTAAGCGAGAAAGCATGAGTCAGTGACTTAGTCTTGTGCCTGGGGGCAAGGGTAATGTAGAAGAAAAAATTTCCATATAACACACATACACTATACTTTATTTCATATACATCATTTTGCCATCTCCGCCCACAAAATAGCAAAAGCTAGACGAGGCGGGCGGAGAGGAAAGGTTACAGCAGTCATAACAGATAATAATGTAAAGTAACTATATAAACTATGTGGATAAATAAGAATTACAGAAAAACAAGCTAAAGTTGCAAAATATATAGTCTTACAGAATAATACTACAATCAAATTTACTTCTAACAGAACCTATCGATTATTAATGCATTGAGTCGAGGATGCAGAATTTGCTATTTTTTGTAGGAGAAAGGGCACTTCAACATAATCGTCCTCTGCTTCCATTATCGAGAGCAAAAAGTCATGAAAATTTTTTTTAAAAGCTCCTTTGGATAGTTGACGAAATTCGTTAGGAATTGGGTTCCAAATGATTGCAGAAGTTGGCATATGATATAGAATCTCTGCACTTTTGAGGCATAGCTTTTAAGTAGCCGTGCACTCTATGGTCAAACCACATGTATAAGTATTAGAAAGCGTTAATCTGAGTTTACAATACCTCATCTTTTTCATGTTTGTTTTTCTTGAATTCTGCTCTTGCCCAATCTGCAAGCTCTTTCTTGTGATCTTCATCCGGCACTTCTCGCAAAGTTCGAAGAATTTGTCTGTAGAGGGTCAAAACTTGTCGTCTAAGAAAGAACTATTAGGACAAAAATTTTGTTATCTAGCTATCTGCAAATCAGAGAAAGGGCCATTACATATAAACAAGAACATTTGTACCTGCTTCAAATTCAATGCCTTTTGCGGCAACTTTCCAGTCGCCATCTTAACTAATTCTGTAACCAAGCCTGGGATCTGGGGCGAGTTTTCCTCCAAGGAGACAAACGACAACAAACATGGCGGACAACAAACGAGAGTCTTCGTCTTTGAAAAATTTGCTTGAAACTGTCTATGAAGTGCATAGAAAGGACATTAAGACCTACACAAGTGGTCACCTTAATTCAAGCAAACTTTTAAAACCTCCAGAAGCACGTCATAAAAGATGGGAAACGGCGGATAAACCGCCAATTCGGTACGTACAGGCTTCGCATATTAGATTAACAAGAAATGAGTTTATTACTTATATGTAGTAATCACGGCCTTTTTAAGTGTGTTCAGTGTGTGAAGCTGTGTTTTTTTTTCCACTTAGTCTCAGGTATGATCTGCGAGCCATTTTTCGTATTTATATTTTCCGTGTTTATTGCAGTTTGAAGCCGCCCTGCCGTCTTACTGATCTCCCAGTCAGAAAAGGTGAACTGAGTGCAACAGAACTCCGCCACAAGACCATGGCAGATCGCCTTGTCGAATTCAGTCTGGGACCAGTAAGGAATCTTCCACTCAGTAGGTTGTTTATCAAATATACATTGCGCATATTAGCGGGGCTCCCGCGCGCGCGAAGCGCGCGTGGGACAGAGCCCCATACTCATGGAATATGGTCAACCTCTTTTCGTTTGGTTGTCACGTGATTGACCGAGCGTACGTACGTACGTACGTACATACGTACGTACGCGTCTACAGATTGTACGGGTGGGGTAGGGGAGACTATCAAAAGGAAGGGAGGGGTGTCTCAGGCGTGTCTTGGCAAGTCCACATCTTAAATATAGGATTTTAGGACATTCACACTATGGTCAATTGACAGCTGTCAAAACAGGATAGCCACTGACCAGTATCCCATGACCATATCGCGGGCTCATGTGTCAACTCATCGAGGTGAGGTGATTTATTTGGAAGCTGTCCGCTGACCAGTTAATTGTTTTACTTGATCGCGAACAATGTTCAATCTCATACTTTTTCTAGTTAAACTGATAATGCACACATATTGGACATCAATGTTTTGATCAATTGACAGCTGTCAAAACAGGGTACCCGCTGACCAGTATCACTTGACCGTATCGCGGGCTCAGGTGTCGACCTATCGAGGTCACGTATTTTTTGAAGTTATCCGCTGACAAGTTACTAGTTTTCAAGTGATCGCAGGCTCAAGTTCAAGTTTTTTCTAAATTCATATGAAATATGTTGTGTTTATGTGCTACACAATTAAAATTTTGATTGCAAACTGACCTCGGACGCGAAAATTCAGCCAGCTGTTACAGGCAGGGAAGACAGTTGCTTTTGACTTTTCTCACCATGGTCACGCGTTGGTCACGCTCTACGTCCAATTTTTATGCTCTGATTGGTCAAAATTTGACAGGTGAGTTCATGCGGAAAATTTATGCAGCATCTTGAATCTTGTTTACTTTGACAGCTGAAGCTGACAGAGTTTTGTGTCAACTTGTGATGTTTTTAACTATCTTTTTCCACTGGATGTGCAAAATGAAATTCAGCTGCTATCAGGAGTCCTCTGTTATTCATGGCTAGTTTGTTTATTGGGTTTTTGGTTGAGGAATACGTCGCTTGTCAAAGTCGGAAATCCGATTTCGGGTGGCATCGTTTTCGTTTTCACCTTGCTTGATGCGTAAGAGGATTGCAAAGTCTGAAGCGATACTGGCTTTTCTTGATACCTTTCAGGAGTTGCATCTCGAATGGTAAGCCAGAGAAATTATTGTATTTGATGTTTGTTTTTTTGGATCTAATTTAATGAAGTCGAGCGGAGTTTATGCGGTCATTTAGTTTATGCACGTTTGTAAGATTTGAGACAATGATCTGACCGAGTATCAGCTTTGATAAGCTTACAGAACTTTAAAAAGCCTTTAGACAGTTTCCTTACCGCAAATAGAAAGAAAACGTTCCAATGAATATTTAGTTATAATTCTGGCCGGAAAAGAAAGCTTTGAGCGATTTTCTTGCCTCGAGTTCGTCTTTGAAAAAAGCAAACACCGGGAAGCCGGCTTAAAACATAAACTTAAGCTTGAAGCTTGAAGACTCAGGATTTTTAGGGATACTTTAATTGTCTTCCTAAATGAAAATTGTTGTTTCTGTATATGTTACACCGAATTATATTTCTTTCATTGATTGTTAGTAGTCTCTCTTGTAATTTTAATCGCTGTGCCGATTGTTTTCAGTCGTTCAGTGAACATCGCTTGCAGAAGTACTCAAAATGCCGCGCGTTAATAAACCATTAAATAAAAAATAAACAGAATAAATTCTTTATAACGTTGGAGCGTAACTCTGTTAATGTTCATTCAAACACTCGCCACAGCTCGCACTACGAAAGGGAGAACCGGATGGCCGTATAGGTGATTTTGGAAATTTTTTTAACAGTTTATGAATATTGAATGAGTGCAATTTGTATTGTGAAATACTGCTTTCTGTCCGAGGTCTGCCGGTATGATAAAAACAGTGCCTCATACTACTGTTTCACCTCAGATGTGATGTATAAATGGTATAAAAGGTTGGTTTACACGCACCCAGATTTGTTGACAAGATTTTGCAAAGTAAACTTGTCGAACGCCAAAAGGTTGGCCTGATTTTTTTTTCCACTAATTAATCTACGGTGATCAAGAGCCATTATGGCTGTTAAATGTGATCGACGATGATTACCAGTTTTTGGGTGTACATATGAGGCTATCAACTCGATGTAAGATTTGGTTCACTCTTGGGCTGTTTGCAAATTATTTTTCTCTAAAATCAGGTAGCCTTTCCCTCAAAAGTCACATAAATGTGCTCTAAAGTTAACTGAATTGTGGAATTCGAATACAAGTTAAGTTATTGTTTCATTTAAATTATAACTTTATTAATGGGAGCCCCGCTTTTAGCCCTGGCTAAATCTATATATTATATATATATATTGTATAGTGAACTGTTTGACTAGAAGATGTTTTTAATGATGGTGGACACTTTTTTGGTAGAAATTCGGCATTCCCCTATACACTGTACCTCACTTTATGGCAATATCCTCCTTTCTTTACGAAAAAGAAAAAAACAACAACAACAACACATAAAAAGAAAGAGTGTGGTTAAAGCAATGGGCGATGCGTTAAGGATTTCCACGGAAATTCTGAAGCTGTTTTTGTTCACCGTATATTCATCATGGATAATTAATATTTTTTTCATTGTTAGGCACTGGAGAATGTCTCTTACTTCAGCGTGCAAAGAAAGTTGTGTCCGATAGCCCGGGGCTAGTGGATTTTGCTATCGGGCCAGTGAATTGTGTTCTTAACTTGCCCAATGGAATAAAATTAAAAGAACTGTGAAATCAATTCTGCTCATCCACAATTCTGGGGGCTAGTTGAAATGATGTTTGGGCTAGTAAATGCTAGCTTCAGCTTGCCCAGATGGCAAGCTGTAAAAAAGACTTTCTTTGCACCCTGTACTTCCACTAAAATTTGGTAAAGTCAATTTACCACCATAAAAAGATTGAAAAGCTGATGTTGTGAGTGCTACAGGGCTGTAGACCTTCATCAGGATGCCCAGCCAGGCAAAGGACTGGCACTAAAAAAGTTACCTTGTTTTTTTGTTTATTAATATTATTATTAGTAGTAGTATTAATTTTTCATGGGGGTAAATTGACTTATATCCAGTTGATAAAACCAGATTTTTTGTGCTTTACTCCTCCACTGACAGAGCACCTAAACCAACCTTTCTATTATTCCATTATTCAGCTCAAATTATGCCCCCAAATGGCTCTGTATGCTGGCAGTATATCATTTCAAAAATTGCTTATTCTGCTTAAGATTTATCGTAGCGTGACATGTTATTCTTTTAAATTCGTGGTATAAAATTACCATAATTATTCCGCTATAAAGCAATGACATTTTATGTTTTAAAATGAAAGAATATTCATCATTTGTTTCTCAACAGGAAATGAATTAAGAACAGATTCAGAAGGTTTTAAAGAAACTTCTATAATGGCAAATGAAGAGTCAAGTAAATCAGACAAGCTAACTGGAGACAAGGTTCTTGTAGAGGAGTTACGGCTACCTGAAATTATGATACCTGCGGTCACTAAAACCAAAGGTGGAAACAAATAACATATTTTTCATTACATGTATACATAATTATTGGTATTATTATTATTATTATTATTATTATCACTATTGATTTCACAAATTGATAATAATTATTTTTAGGGAAGTGTTCATTATTTATCTAAATCATGGGAGGGGGCAGGGGTGAGGTGCTTCCTTAAGGGGGGGGGGGGGGGGGGTCATTAGAGTTTCAAGATAGTTAGTGGGGGCAGGGTCCGAAATTCACTCTTTTATCCAGGTGCCAAGTGGTGGCTGAAAATTTTTTTTCAGTCACCAGATGGAAAATTCTAGTTGCCAGTAAGTGCCCGTAAAAATTTTGGAAACACGCTTAAAACATTATCTTGAATACTAATGTAAACAAATGCAGAAGTCAGACTGCCATGTACAAAAAGGCATTATTATGATTGTGTAGCTTATGCGTCCTAGTTGAAAAGGATTTTTCATTAAAAAGATAGCCGGCTCTTAGTTTGAAGACTGAACATTATAATGCGACTGCCTTTCCAGGGCTGTCATTAAGAGCGGGGGATTTTCCCCGGCTGACTACTTTAACTTTTAGAGGAAAATAAAAGAAGAATAGAAAATCCCTAGCCGTTTGATTCCCCACCTACTTGTTGTATATACCTGGCAACTTGAAATCTTAGTGACATCCCTGTTTTCCAAGTACATAATGCAGCGCAAAGCTAACTGCCATGTTAATCATACCAGGTCACTTCAGAACAAAATTGTTCGTACCAGTCCCCCACCTTCTGTGATTTCATTCGCCTGTAAACAGTCAATGCTTTTTGTATTTTCTTACCCTGAATTGTTTACTATGGAGATTAAAAACTTTGACAAGACAAGGGGTAAGTTTCTTCTGAAAAGATAAAAATATTTTTCCATGTAAAACAAAATTAATTCCTTGAGCGCCATAGTTCAAAACATTGGCAAGGCACAGTGACTTAAGTAGCCTGCTGCGTGGCCACTGTCCTTGAAATTCTGGTCGTCAGCACTCAATTTTCAGTTGCATTGGTGACCAGCTGGTTGCAATTTTGGACTCGGGGGGGGGGGGGGGGGCGGGGGTCATGAAAGTTTTCTTAGCAGAGGTTGACAGTGGTGATGATTCAATAGATCTTGACAGTGAATCAAATGACAATTCATGAAATTAGTGACAAACCTATGTCCAGTACTGCTTCAAACACTAGATCTGGAAAAGAGTGAGACAAAGGACAAAAGAAGAATATATTTTTTACTAAATCAATGTATGTTCCGTACATTGTTTAAACAATAATATATCATTTTCACTTATATAAAGGCAGCAGGGGTCACATAACGTTTGACATTTCTCTTAGGGGGGGGGGGGGTCATTTAAGTTTTGCTGTTGTGTGAGGGGGGGGGGGGGTTAAAGATATTGAAAGTGGAGCCGTGGAAAATGCTGGTCCCTTTGTCTCAGGAAATTGAGAATCAACCTAGGTTAAAAAAGTTTAACCTTATTGTAATTTTGACATGTAACATGTACATGTATAACAATATATTTTCTAGTAGTAGTGCTTTAGTTATTAGTTAGGAGCTTAAGAATATGTGTGTTATATATATTGTAAAATAATAATTTTATATCTAAATACAGTTGAATCCCGATAACTCGAACCTTGCGCTAACTCGAACCAAAATCGATAATTCCCCTGGATTTCGGTCATACATTTACTGTAATTTTACCCTCGGTAACTCAAACCCTCGATAACTCAAAACTCCCGCTAACTCGAAGTAATTTTTGTTTTCCCTCAGATCATTTCTATATAATGTTACCCTCGATAACTCGAACCATGTTTTGAGCCCTTAAAAAGTCAGGAAAAAAAGAGTGTACTGCCTCCGAAACATTGAATTTTGAATTTCCAATTGACGTGTTGTAGGCATATAGTTTACTAGTGGATCGATAGTGGAGACTGATGTTGTTTGCCACAAATCTAACGTGACATAGCTTTACTGCTCAAAAAGTAAAATGCATGCTCTACTTAGGCAATGTTTTGTTACTTTACGTTCTGATTTACAATCTAACAGTATCTTTCAGTTTTCACTCAACATTTTTACAATTAAATGTGATAATAGAATGCTCACTGTGCAGTAAAAAATGTTTTTTTCCTTACTCCCGGCTATTTTCTTCGAGCTCCCGATAACTGGAACTCCCGATAACTCGAACCTATTTTGATTTCCCTTGAAGGTAGTGGACTGTATGATAGATGAAGAGCTACGTGGTTCACATTATGCTATCACCAAAATCATATGTTCATTGTTAATTGCCTTGTTAAATTGTAATTGGAAAAAAGTTCATATTAATATAGAGGAGTGGTTGGCACTGTGATGTGTGTGTAATACTAATTATATGAGTAAATGTTTATAGTATTTTACGTTCCAAAATTTGGCTTTTATTGTGAGTTTGGTTGTTAAACGATTACTTTATTTGACGCTGAGTTCTTTTTTTTCAAAATTCAATTAGCTTTAACTTCTCGGGAGAAGTCCAAGGTGGAAGATTTTCTTCCTCGACAAGCATTTGTTGTGACTTACCTAAGTTACCCGACCAAAACAGAGCAGTTCACCAGCTTTCGGAAGTTTGGTGATGAGGTGATGAACTTGGGAGATGCACATGACAAAGGAGTATTAACAGGAGAAAAAAATGCACGAAACTTGGAACACAAGCTTGCAAAGGTATTTTAGCCAGCTATCTGTAAATTTACATTGTAAACCCCAGCATAAAAACTTTTTTTGATGAATGAGGTTTGAGAAAGTATAAAAATAATTTAAAAAATTAGTTCTAAAAAGTCCATATACTATTTAATGAAAACATTGCCATGAATCGAAGTAAAACAATTTTCAATCTAATTGGTTTGATCTGACCTGTTGAATAAAGAAGCAACTACACCGTAAGTGTGTTATGATTCTCATAATTTTCAACTTTGATTATTATTATTGCCCCACTGGTTCTTTATTTCTATTGTTACCCTCAGTAACCACGCCTTACAACTTTGATCATACACATTTACATTGTTTTTTTTATGTTAACAGACCTGTCAAATTTAATTTCAGGTTAAAATTTTTTAACCTAGGTAGGTTGATTCTTAATTTCTTGGTTTTCTAGGGCTAGGAGACATTGGAAATAATTTTATTGGAAAGAATTTAAACAATTATCGACATCAACCTAGGTTAAATCAAAATTAACCTGAAATCAAATTTGACCCGTAATTAACATGTAAAAAAATTTCTCACACTCTTCATGGTTGCATACTAGCTTAAATGACATTGTGTACATTTACACTACTGGCCCTCAGGCCATGTTCCTTGTTATACTCTAACTCTTGTACAGATGTACTTTCTTTTGTTCTTGTACATGTACTTGCAAGAGACTTACGTATCCTGCTTCCCGTATGTCTTTACAATCCCTACTTTTCCTGGAACCCAGGGACAAGTAGAGAATACCCAGGAAGGTCAACATCAGTTTGATGTGCTGCTTCACGGCCAGTATTCTCTGATATGTCACCGAAAAAATGGACCTTCATAAACTCACTTAAATATTTAGCAAAATTGATGTCCAGACATTTTTTTCATCATTACCTATATATAGCAATTAGCCGCCCTAGAGACATCAAGTCACAGAGGACCAAATTTTCACAGACTTCAGTTATATAACAGGTGTTTTGATGAGATTATTGGACAGTCAAGTACATTTGGACCTCTTTTAAGGAAGATTAAAGTGAGTACAACCAAACATGTACTAGTTTTATCTTGAAGTGATGATTAGAAGTGATGATAGATTGGAATGGTATAAAACCTATTAAGTCATCCAAAAAGACTGCCTACATTTATTTGACACATGAATTAAGAAACAACTGCTGCTGAGCCATTGTTGGATGAGATTAGAAAACAGTTACATTAAAAGTGATTATTGAATTTTCCTACTTTTTATTTGTGGACTATTTTAATTTATGTTCCTTTTCCCTTTGTGGTTCAATAAACTGTTTGTTATGCTAAAATGTATCAAACTAAATTGTATAGTCAGATGTGTACATGCATGTGACTATTAAGTTTGGAAGCCTTTCATGTGCATGAGCTTCTTTCTATTCAAAAGGAACTATAACGTTACCTTCATGCATTTATATAATTTATGTTGTAAGTCAAAATTTAATTCGTAGTTGATATTTTTTAAATTTTGACCTCTGACATTTTCACGTAACTGCATGTTCACTATTCTTTTGTCAAAAGAAAACCAACCAATTATTGGAATTTCTCTCCAGGATGAGTATGACAGCTACATGTCACATTTGTTGGACACACAAAAACCGTCACAGCATAAAGTACTATATCATCATATAGACAGCCTTTCCGAAAATCCCTCCACCTCAGATAAACTGAAAGAGGAGGAAAAAAGAGTTGAAAACTTAGAAAAAGAGGCAAGGCTTCTCCTAGAGGAAAATGCAAGGTATTTTATACTTAATACAAAAAAGGCACGTGCACAGATGGATTAAAACTTGAGAAAGATAATAGGGTGGATTGTAGGGTAGTTCATTTAATTTGTTGTTTGCTAGCAACAAGTTGATATAATACAGTTGTACTGTTTGGCAGGCATGTTTGTTGACAAAGATTGTTTATTGTCTGCAGCCTTATCGTGACAAGAAGCTGTGATTTTATCATTCACAAGTAAATTCCTTCCTAAAGGTTAACTTCCATAATTGCATGAAAAAGCATTTTGGCAATATATTTTATTTAATATTAAAATGAACTAGACATGATGCATGTACATACAGCCTTGACTTATACAGCCCCTTTTTAATATTATTAATTACACCTACATTTTGTGTATCAGAACTTTCATACATTCTCATGTACATTGGTAATTAGATGTCCATAAAAAAATATATTTCTGGTGTAATGACTCACCACAAAATTTAGTAAAACATAGTGTCCTCTTACATTATTGGTAACAGATTGACTGAGTCGCTGATTTATGTGTCCTTTGAGATAAAGAGTTGAAGGCTTGAAATACAGTCTCATGTACAGTGCTTATATCCCATAAAAACAAGCCATTTCTGGAGGAATATTGACTCATTAATTACCCTAAAATTTAGTAAAACATAGTGTTCTCTCACATTTGGTAACAGATTGACGGCAGTCCTTCGAGATGAAGAGTTGAAAGCTTCAGAAGAGTCAGACATCAATGTCAAAGTTGGTAAGAAACTCACAAATTTATGAAATGTTGCCTTTTTCCTTATTCAAGTCTTCTATTAAAAGTATGATGTAAAAATGTTGAAGGTTAACCTGTTGCTGATACAACAACTTTGATTGAACTCTGATACTAATAGAGCCTTTGGGCAAAGCAACACATGCATTTTTTGGCAATATTTTGTTTTCTTAACAGCTGAGTCTCAAGCAAAAGTATCTGTTCACATTGAAGAAGTTCCAAAGGACTTAGAAGAGCAAGTGGAAGAGTTACATGCACAGGTTTGACCATATAAATACAGTATATCATGTGTTCAATTCTGAATATATAAATTTGCATTTAACAAGTTGTGGTAGAGGCCACTGTATTCAGACACTTTCTAGAACTGAAAGAGGTATTCTGCGAACAGGCCTCCTGCGTAAACTTTGCTCTAATTATTGGATGCTGTTCTCGACTTCCTTTTCCCTCTTTCTTTCATTTGGTCTCAACATTGGACAAATCCACCAAAAAAAACGTCACTAAACAACATTGGAAGCTAGTTGTCCCTGATTATACCTTTCCCACTTAATGGACCTTGAAAGTAGTATTAGTCTTGTTAAAGGCCAAGATACACTGTAACTGTTGTTTGTTGAATACATTATCATCCCCTCAATACTGGTAATTTTCATCTTAATTTAATTCAGAGACCTATGAAAATATATTTTTTGTGGTTTTGATTAATTTTGTAATTCTACAGATTTTAGCTCAGTTAGATTGCATTGATGACATCAAGAGACACCAGAAAGAGTACTGTGTTCCTATCACTGTCTGTCAGCATCTTGAGCAGTGCATTAAAGAAACAGAGGTGATGTGACCATCTTTTTCTATGAACATTGTCGTTAATAATAATTAAATATTGTTCAAATGACTGCTGATTAAAAAATAAACCTGGAATCCAAGCTTTCACCAATCAATGGTATCATCAGGGATTAAACTTGAGTGGGCTGATCAAATCAGGGATGTAGCTTAAATTTAGAACAGAAGGGAAATGGCATTTGATGGGTGGGTAATATGAGAAGAAAAATATTATGGTTGCCTTTTTAAAGACTGCAGTGTTTTTATCAGCCAGAAAAATCATGTTGACAGCTGGGTATTTTCTCCAGCTCCCGTCCATTATCTACATCCCTGCTGAATTATTTTGTACCTTTAGAAATAAAGTTTCCATAATTATGATTGCAAGTGTGGTGTTCATGTACCGTAAGTTATACATACTGTGTGCAGACATCCTCATTTTAACCAATCCCTAATATTTCTGATAGGTGGACATACAGAAGTTACTCAAACAGAATGAATTCTTAGAGCAGACAATTAAGGTGAGATCGCAATCTTCGTTAAAACTAGTTGTACATAATAACTAATTTTTATTTGTGTTTTCGATTAAAATTATTTTTTGTCATGACCAGCATCTTTGAAAAGAGTTCATCTTATAAAGAGTGGATTTTTTTTTACCTCCAGATAGTGATTTATCCAGTGGATCAAACCACTGCACTATAGTCACCTTATACAAGGCCATTCTGTTAATTTGTCAATTCTCAGCTTGTTTGCTTTGACAGTTCTGAACTTGAGGAGTTTCTTATGTAGTAAAGTAGTTGTCATAAGATGCATTCCTCTTTTGTCATGCTAATAAAAAATACAGTATCAGTTTTATAATTACACCAATATTTTTTCATTTGGTGTGACAATCATTTTTTGTTCAGTTTTTGAATTTTTGAATTTTTTTCATTTTCTGAATAATTAACTGAATTTTTTAACACTCACTAAGTGCAGATTGTCATATTATTTCCTCAGTGACAGAAGTCGACAGTGATTAGTAAATTTGGCTAGTTTGTATATTTGTTATTAAAAAATGACTGTATTATTTGATGTGATCCTCTTGTATGCAGTTATTCTTAGATCAGTTATCCCTGTTTATAGGAGCTTGAGGAGGAGCTACAATCAATGTTAGAAAGGAGTAAAGTGAAAGAAAAAGATGCCAGGCAAGTATTTCTGACCAGTGAGAAATACTGTCAACAGTTTATTTATCATGTATAAGGAACATAACTGGCAATGTTTCATTGAAATATCTAGTTATTGCCAATGTTTTAATATTGTTATTAAGAGTTTATTTAAAACCACTTCATTTAATTTGTTACCAATTGTTCAATTTGTTACTGGTGGGTTTGTGTTTGTCCAACACTCAGGGTCTCAAAATAATGACATATTATACTATCTGTTTTCTTATTTGCTAAGATCAGAGCCTACAGTTAATTTTGGAAATCAGCCTGACCCAGTTTAATACCTGTTAGCAGATAGCTGACTAATCATTTGGTTGGGCACGCATGATTTCCAAGAACATTAATTCTGTTCCTTGCAACAGTGTGTTTGTTATTTTTTCAAAACAATGTATAATCAAACAATTTTTGTGATATCCTAAATAATTAAGGTCTTGGTAAGTTTTATTAGCCTCAGCCTTCAGCATGGCTGATATGATGCTCACCTTGTCCTTGATTATTCCATTTATCACAAAAGCCTCATCCAACAATAATTGTGTAGAATGTTCTGCGTTTGCACTGGCATCTTTAAAATATTAATGATTAGACATTCAAGTCTTCTTAGAGAAGGATGAAATACTAATATTAAATAGGCCCCATCTCAAAGCTTAGTCAGTCCTTCACTGTCCTGTCTCTTTTGAAAAGAGACGTCTACCCTGTCTCCAGGGGTGTGGTTCACCTTTCATCAGTAGGGTAGGTACTTGAGGGGTTTTTATTATATAGACACGAGTGTTTTGCTGGAAAATATACCACTCGTAAAATTCATAAAAACTACATCTGGGACCCGAGTGGTTTATTTTCCATAATCTCACACGTGAGTTTATCGATGACGTAATTTCGGTAATTTCCCTCCAAAATTTGTGGGCGTCAGGCATCCTTTGAATTTTAATTACAAATTTTTCAAAGCTTTACTTATATTTTGTCATTGTAGAGCCCTATTCTATTCAGCTCAGTGTTATTTATCAAGATTATTGTAAGCAATGTCTTATATTAATGTACTGTAAATTTGAGCCGTCACAATTACTTTTTGCATTGGCGAATAAAAATCTATTGTGTTATCGATGTCTTTTTGTCTATATAATAAAAAGAACATTACACGGCGGCTTGAAGATATGAATTTTATTTTCTCGTGGCAAAAACAATAATTATTTTACTCACTCGCTGCGCTCGTTCGTAAAATATTGTTTTGCCACTCGAAAATAAAATTCATATCTTTGCGCCACCGTGTAACATCCTCTATATATCAATTGGGATCCAAATAACAACCTGTTTTATTCCTTTTCTTGTGAGGAGAGGATAACATCAAAAATAAATTGATTACAATAGTTAATTGATAATTATATTTTTAACATCAAAAGTGATATCACAAGTGTCTGAGGAATGAAGTGCTACATGTACATGTGTGGTTTTTGTTAATTTTGCTTTGGAAATTTGTGGCCTTTAGAGGTCATGGAAGGTTTTTGTGTAACCTAATTATTTTTTCTTTTCCCTATTTGAACAGAAAACTTTGGAAGCGGATCAACACAACAGATGTTATAAATCTGGGAAAAAGGGAAAGAGAAAACCCCAAGTAAAAGAAGACAAGACAAGCTTGTAATAAATCAATCAATAAAATTATTGTTATTTAAATTTTACAGTGTATATATGTATATAAGAGAGTTGATCGTTCATGTATATTTTACACAAAGCACAAACTTCACAATACCTTACACAATAAAAAAAAGTGCTCAAATTCTTTGTTTTTATTTATAAATACTGTTGAAAAAAAAACTTTGAAACTACCTTGAAAGAAAAGAAAAAGCACTTTGGATAAAAAGTGAAAATAATCAGGATTTTACTTAGTTTACATTAAGGTATCTGCAACAGCAAAATTGGCACATTTTTCATTGTTTTGAATAGTCATTTAATGGGTGATTTCTTTATATTATCAGTACATTGACAGTATTCCTGGGTCCTTGAGGAACTAAAATGTATAAAAATAAATATGCTATGTTCCTTTATAGAGTTATTGTTAAAAGAAAAAATGTGGCACAAATAAGGACGTAAAATAGAATAATCCTGAGTTGGACCACGACTCAGCTCCAAATAATCCACCTTAGGGGCACAATTTGCTATTTTTGTAAATTGTAATAACTCAATAACTCAGCTGTACAGCAATTATTCTAACCTTTGGTTGAACACAGATCTCTTCATTAATATGGGCTTGATGTATTTGCCAAATTTCATGAAGAAATTTATTATCATCCATTCCCCCAAAAGAGCAGTTCCCGTAAGTCAAGATGAATCAGTCATGCAATAATTAATCCTTTTTGAGTGTGAAAAGCTTATTTTCTTCTCAACATCAACTGTTTTTTGACAATACAGCCATGAAAGACCTCCTCACCCGCCATTTTAAATCACCGCAGTCTACACCTGTAAAATGGTTGTGGAAGCCTAACGCTAATTAGTAAAATCCATCTAGTGGTCTATTATCAATGCTGCATTCTGATTGGTTGAGCTACTACTAGGCTATATGTTATAGCCTACTAGTAGCGAAAAGCACTTTTTGGCAGCAAAAAAGGATTAAAGTCTAGCTTTAAGTAGCTAACTTTTTTTCTATTCTCAATATTTTTGACCAACTAGCTGGATTTTACTAAAACGATTATTCCTCTTGCCCTCATGGCCTCTGAGTCAATAGCCAATTGGGCCTGCGGCCTCATAGGCTATTGACTCAGAGCCCATTCGGGCTTGAGGAATAATTGTTAAATAACCTCTCTATAGCCCCTTGGATTTTGATACATAACTATATATGTTGCCAGTCGTTTTTCTTAGCAACAGAAATGAAAAATTTCCCCTCAACTTCCGGTAAATTGGTCAACTGTTACAATATATCATCTGTGAACTTACTGCACAGAGTTTTTGAGGGCAAAATAAGAGCCATGTCCAGCACTGGCCATGAAATCCAGAGTTTCTTCACTTCTTACTTAGTTCCACACTTCTCAGAGGTCTGGAAGTGTGGAGTAGTCTGGCAAAGTAAGGATTTTGTCGCACTTTCCCCTAGTCATGAACCCTTTGTCATTCTTTACTTACTTCTACACTTCTCAAAGGTGTGGAAGTGTGGAAAAGTCCGACAAAGTAAGGATAATGTCTCACTTTTCCCCAGTCATGAACCCTTTGTCATTCTTTACTTAGTTCCACACTTCTCAGAGGTGTGGAAGTGTGGAATAGTCCGACAAAGTAAGGATATTGTCGCACTTTTCCCCCAGTCATGAACCCTTTGTCATTCTTTACCTAGTTCCACACTTCTCAGAGGTGTGGAAGTGTGGAATAGTCCGACAAAGTAAGGATAATGTCTCACTTTTCCCCCAGTCATGAACTTCTTGTCATTCTTTACTTAGTTCCACACTTCTCAGAGGTGTGGAAGTTGGAATAGTCCGACAAAGTAAGGATATTGTCGCACTTTTCCCCCAGTCATGAACCCCTTGTCATTCTTTACTTAGTTCCACACTTCTCAGAGGTGTGGAAGTGTGGAAAAGTCCGACAAAGTAAGGATATTGTCGCACTTTTCCCCCAGTCATGAACCCTTTGTCATTCTTTACTTAGTTCTACACTTCTCAGAGGTGTGGAAGTGTGGAATAGTGTGACAAACTAAGGATATTGTCGCACTTTTCCCCCAGTCATGAACCCTTTGTCATTCTTTACTTAGTTCTACACTTCTCAGAGGTGTAGAAGTGTGGAAAAGTCTGACAAAGTAAGGATATTGTCGCACTTTTCCCCCTGTTAAGAACCCCTTGTCATTGTTTACTTAGTTCCACACTTCTCGGAGGTGTGGAAGGGTAGAATAGTCTGACAAGTTGAGTTTAATGTGGCACTTTCCCTGAGTCACGAGAAGCTCAGGTTGCTTTATGAGCACTTGGTTTTATTTCTGTATGGTTTTTTACATTTTTTCTTAAGAACTATTTTTCTTTTGAATAGCAGATATAACCATTGTTTCAATGCCAGCCGTTGAAAGAAACTTAAAGTTAAGAAATCCGATCTCCAACCAAGCTTTCTTCCTTATCAGTACGGGTTCAAATTTGATCATTGTTAGATCACGCCATATATCCACTGTTTCGTAGTTTTTCCTCTTCTCTTACGTTATGTAAATGCTGAACATAAATTATGGAAAAGACGAAGTGTCCTCTGTTCATTTTCCTTGTCATTTTTGCATATTTTGACAGCCACGAGAAGGTCTGCTCGCAAACTTCTGTTTTAATCTGTATCAAAACGTTTGTACATCGCTTCATGCTAGAATGCACTTATTTGCCGCAAAAGGATTAATTACCGTGATTAAATAACTTAGTAAGTGATAAGATTAAAATAAATTTCAGTGCTCTGGCCGACGACCTATTAAATGAAACTGAGATCGTTATAGTACTAAATAAAATTAATAACATTGCACAGCACATCTTTTCCCTCTCATTACCCCTTTCAGCTCTTCTACGTTGTTTGCGTCGCAGTTTCAACTGCCGTCCTGTCGGGCTTATTGATGTTAATTTCGTATTTTTCCTCTCACGCCGTAGTAAATCCTTTTGGGAAGGATTGGTTTGAACCTATGATATTATGGATTGTAATTGTAATGCCAACCGGTGCGGGAAAGTCGACGTTGTTTAAATTTTTGAGGGGAATTTCGGACACCAGGAGAAAACGCGTTATCGCAAGTGAAAAAGATACATCGAACAACGATGCTCTTCCAGACTGGGCAGTAGAGGAGGCTTCAATATAAAAATGGGGGCTATGATGGCTGAAAATGGCAACAAATTAATTGGACTCTATGACGAGATCACGCATTTTCTCACACAAATAAACGTTTACAGAAGTCGCGGCCTCTCGGACACACACGACCCCTGAGAAGTGTGGAACTAAGTAAAGAATGACAAGAGGTTAGTGCCTGTGGGAAAAGTGTGACATTATCCTTACTTTGTCGGACTATTCCACACTTCCACACCTCTGAGAAGTGTAGAACTAAGTAAAGAATGACAAAGGGTTAGTGCCTGTGGGAAAAGTGTGACATTATCCTTACTTTGTCACACTATTCCACACTTCCACACCTCTGAGAAGTGTAGAACTAAGTAAAGAATGACAAAGGGTTAGTGCCTGTGGGAAGAGTGTGACATTATCCTTACTTTGTCGGACTATTCCACACTTCCACACATCTGGGAAGTGTAGAACTAAGTAAAGAATGACAAAGGGTTCATGACTGGGGGAAAAGTGCGACAATATCCTTACTTTGTCGGACTTTTCCACACTTCCAGACCTCTGAGAATTGTAGAACTAAGTAAAGAATGACAAAGGGTTCATGACTGGGGGAAAAGTGCGACAATATCCTTACTTTGTCGGACTTTTCCACACTTCCAGACCTCTGACAAGTGTAGAACTAAGTAAAGAATGACAAAGCGTTCATGACTGGGGGAAAAGTGCGACAATATCCTTACTTTGTCGGACTTTTCCACACTTTCACACCTCTGAGAAGTGTGGAACTAAGTAAAGAATGACAAAGGGTCCATGACTGGGGGAAAAGTGCGACAATATCCTTACTTTATCAGACTTTTCCACACTTCCAGACCTCTGAGAAGTGTGAAACTAAGTCAAGAATGACAATCGGTTAGTGCCTGTGGGAAAAGTGTGACATTTTCCTGACTTTGTCAGACTTTTCCACACTTCCAGACCTCTGAGAAGTGTGGAACTAAGTAAAGAATGACAAGAGGTTAGTGCCTGTGGGAAAAGTGTGACATTATCCTTACTTTGTCGGACTATTCCACACTTCCACACCTCTGAGAAGTGTAGAACTAAGTAAAGAATGACAAAGGGTTAGTGCCTGTGGGAAAAGTGTGACATTATCCTTACTTTGTCGGACTTTTCCACACTTCCACACCTTTGAGAAGTGTAGAACTAAGTAAAGAATGACAATCGGTTAGTGCCTGTGGGAAAAGTGTGACATTTTCCTGAGATTGTCAGACTTTTCCACACTTCCAGACCTCTGAGAAGTGTGGAACTAAGTCAAGAATGACAAGGGGTTAGTGCCTGTGGGAAAAGTGTGATATTATCCTGAGTTTGTCAGACTTTTCCACACTTCCACACCTCTGAGAAGTCTGGAACTAAGGATGAAAAAGGAAAGTAGGGATCTTGTGGCCAGCACTGGACATTTGTGCAAAATAAAACGTTGAAAATTTGCCTGTACAGACACAGGTAGCCCAAGCTTGAAATATGAGCATCAGCAAACATTAGCATTCAAATCAAATACATAATATGTAAGGATACATTAAACGAAAAGTCAGAGGTTATCCCTATCGAGGACGCGTAAGATTCGAAATATAAACTGGATTTGTATGGGAAAAAAACCTATCGTTTCCGTAACCTACGAAATGAAAAGGTTTCAATAAAAAACAGCTTACCTTACATGAAATGCAGATGTTTTCCAATGCTCATATTTTGAGCTTGGGCTACCTGTGGTGCAGATACCTATTACACAAAAGTCCTTGATTTGTTGAAAACAACATTTTGCAATTAGAGCCATGTGACTTGCATGACCTCTTCTCACCACTCTAAAAGATCTTGACTCTGGTGAACTTGGAAATATTTTAAACCATTTCTCCGTAGCTTTCAGCATCAAAAGCTTTTCTTGCTTTCTTAAGTTCTTCATTCATTGTCAACAAATCCTAGAATACGAAACAAAAAAAAGACAATTTTATGACTTTTAACCCAAGAAAAAAAATTTCCTAATTTTCATATGAAATAACCATTTGAATGGTAGCATATATACCAACCAATGGTTGTTTAATCTTTATTTTAGATCAGTTAAATTCAGTTGGCCATAAATTATTAATATTAACTGACTTTTAAATTATTATCTTCTAGTCACAGTGATGTTGTTACCTTGGTGTCCGCCGTCCCTGACACATTAAAATCCCTGAAGACAAATAAATCATGGCGCCTCATAGGACACAAAGATCGGTTCATGTGAATTCTGTGGCAGTTTATATTATGACTGTTGTTAAGATAAGCATATTTCTTTTAGCCTTTGCTGTGCTTTAAAATAGAAGGACTCTAAATTAAATTTCAGTATAATGGTAATACAGAGTTTTGGAGTCTGTCTTCAGATTAAGTGTTTGAATACATAAGGGCCCAAGCAATTTCAATTTTATAGGACTTATTCTTTCTGTGGACTTGGACTCATGATTTTTCACATGATAAGTCCCAGGACTCACCGTAACAAAATCACTGTGGTCAGTTCAAAAAATAATATTGTCCAGGTTTTTGTTCTGACAAAAACAAGGCACAAAAATTAAGTCTCACAAAACTAACAACAAGACATTAAAAGCAAGCAACAAATAAAATGTTTGTTTCCTTCAACAGGGTGCAAAGAAAGTCAGGTTTACAGCTTGCCATTCGGGCAAACTGTACATGTACTGGCCTTAAAGTCATTTCAACTAGCCTCAAAAAAATTCTTGATGGGCAGGATTGATTACAGTGCTTCTGTAATTGAATTTCTCAAAACATTTCACTTTCCCATCAGGGAATGTTAAGAACAGAATTCACCAGCCTGACAGCAAAATCCACTAGTATCAGCCTATCGGACAAACACTGACAATGAAGAGGCTTTCTTAACAATGATCACTTGAGTTTTGGCTTCACGTGGGCTGGACAATGTACTTTTTATGATGACAGGCCCATGTAAAATTTGAGGCAAAAGAAAATTGGTGTAAAATCCAACATAGGACCCTGGGCTGATTTTTGACTGACTGATTGTTTTTCTCAGTAGGCGCACAGCCTCCAGTAAACAATAATTTTGAGAGAGAAATCTGTCCCTAGAATGAGTGTTGATTTACAGTGATCAAAGTTATTACTGATACTAATTATTACTGAATGATGCCAAGTATATTAAGAATAACGTAGAGCAAAGAAGGTGTTCTCCCAGATGTGTATGATCCTTCACGTCATATGATTAATGAAAGCCAAATTATTTTAATAATGGCTTTATTATTCATTCAAAATATTTCTAAGTAACATCCTTACCTCCTCATAATACATTCTTCAATGTCTCTTGGCACAGTTTTTTTTAAAAAAATAATGGTCTGTTGGATTGTTTTTCCTTGCAGATACTCCTCAAAACCAGATAACATTCAGCTAGCAATAATTTTTTTGCATATTCTTGCGTTTGTTCCTTTCATTTTTAGTACATGCAGTGTACATATATTTTGCCCATTTCACCCAAATTTTGGTAAGCACCACCTGGTTATGAAGAATTAACCAGGGGACTTAAATCAATCAGAAACAGAGAAGTATTTTGAATGAATAATAATGTTGATTATTTACAATGTTTAATTATAAAAGTTTTCTGCACAAATTTACTTTCTCACCTTTACCCTGGCATATTTCTTTGGATCTTTTCTTATCAAGAAAACTATATCTTCAACATGCACTTTTCCTTTTTTACCAACTTCCATGGCCTTAAGAGTCTAGTCACAAGAAACACAGGAACTTTAATTAACAAGCATGCATGATATGAATATTTTTTCTCATGCCCATTAGAGAACATCAACTAAGCCCCTAACTATACTCTGACAGTGGTGGCACAGGCTTATCATGATGATAATGACGAATGGTAGATAGGTTAGCTGATTGTCGGTCAACATACTGTCCAACACTATTTGCCCCCATATGATGGTAAACATGTAAACTGGCTCTTAGTCGACACATTGGCTGACTGATAATGACCGACAGATTACCCAAGAGTTGGTCGATATGGCGACTGAGTAAGGGCCGATAACTGTCAGCTGACATTTCTACATTTTCGGCTGTCTATATGAATAATACCATGAGTTAATTAATAAACTGACGTTCCTGCCCAAAGTCTCTAATCATGTCTGTAACACTCGCATATCTTTTATAATTCTGAGAGAAGAACCGTGCTGCATTGCATTGAACTCTTTCCAGTATACTGATATCTTTCTTTAAAAACGGTTCCCAAGCCACACTTGCATATTCTAGTTTTGGCCGTACCAAGGATGTATATGCTATTTCTCTCACATTCCTGGGACAATTCCAAACGTTGTGTTGTATTATACCCAACGATTTGTTTGCTTTTGCTGCTGTAATTGAAACATGGGCTGACCACTCGAGCTTGATACTGATGGTAACCCCACGGTATGGAAACTACCAACCTGTTCCAACTCTACAGCACAGAAAAAATAATTCTCTGGGGTGGATTTTTCTTATGTGAGATGGGTAACAATTTTGCATTTGGAAGGATCAAACTTCACTTGCCCATAATACTGCCTGGATTCAAGTTTGCATATATGTAGGCCAGATTGAAGAAGGTCAAAGTCTGCATTGCTTGCAACAATGCTGCAAAGTAGGGCATCAACTGTAAAAAGCTTAACTGATGATTGCACGTTGTTTGGAAAGTCGCTCATATATAATAAGAAGAGCAATGGGCCACGAACTGTACCCCGGGGTATGCCAGAAGTCACTGGACATTGACTTGATGTTTGGCCTTAATAAACAACTGATAGTCTCATGTGAAGGTGCCAATTACCCACAGCATCACTTGGCTCGTCCTTTGATACATAACATAATTATGGGATGCCCTGGGCGAGCACAAGCGTCTTACCATTTCTGTGATATATTCCACTACAAGATCTTCCAGTAAATCTACAGACTCTGTAAATGGAACCTGCTCATCACCAAATCCGTACATCATACATCGCACTGGAAAACAAAATAATAACATTGGTCCAGCATGGATCTTTGCTAGATAGATAGACAGATAGAGTATATATATTATTTTGTGCTTTGAGCTCTCGGTAAATTGAGACTTACATTCCTTGTGGAAAAGCCTCTTTCGTTTCCCTGCCGTTTCCGACTGAGATGTCTCCGAATCATCCTGAAAAAATATGTAAACCTTCACTAAGCTAAAGTACAAAGCGCTAGATCGAGCAAAATTCACCTGTACATGTGTGCGACGGACTGCTACCTTCAAATCTGATTACAACACCAAAACATAAAATAGCGAAAAAAAGCCTCCCATTTGCTATAAAATTTTGATTAACTGATAAGATATTTTTTATTCAAAAAAGACTGACACCAAAAAGAAAAGAAAAAAGATTTCACCTCGATTGCATCTTCTTCTATTTCGGCCATCTTTGATCAGTTAACTTCGGAACCAGTTTTTTTCTGCGTCTCCCATTTACCCAGACTTCACCGCGGCTTCATTTTTCGTTTCCATTTTCCGCGCGCTAAGGCCATGTGATCAAGATTCTCCAATCAGCGAATGGAAGCCAGTTTACCTCTTTTGAGCGTGTATTAATGGCGGATGGCGAGTAAGAAAGGGAGATTCACTCCTGATTCATTCGTTTATTCGAAAGGAAAACACACCTTTCTGTAGAGAAAAGCATTCAAAAATACCAAACTATTTATGTGGTTGATTAAAGTTAAAAAAGCCTTTCTGTTTTTTATTTATTACTCCTACTCAAGCCTAATATATCTGTAACAAGTCCTTTGACACTTGACACCCCCCCCCCCCCCCCCCCCTGAAATGACCTGCGGGTTTTCTAATACAACTAGTATTCTGCAAAAAAAAACTATGTGGTTTATTGGTGTTGAAGTAGAGCAAGAGACGAATGCACCCCCTCCTAAAAAAAAATTCTCGATCCGCCCTTGCTGCTAGTGATAAGCTAGCTGTTGATCCGCTCGTCTTGCTTGTTTGGGGCTGAATCTTATTTCGGTCAAGAGAGAAAGAGTGCCTGGCAATGTTTTCAATCAAAGATTATTTTGTGAACTCGTAGCAAACTCTCCAAGTTTATAATTAATATAGTTTAGATACACAGTTATGCGCACCTTATAACTTCATCTGCGCTTAACGAGTGTCTTTTGGTCCATAACTGTCAAAACAACTGCTCCACAGAATGTCACTGATGACACATAACGCGAAAGAGTATTGAAGTATGACTGTTCAATAAATGTCACAAAATCTACCTAAGCAGTCCCTTTAGGATTTTCTGTCTTTACGTCATCTTAACCATTTCGTACTTGCGGGCGCGAACAATAGAAACGTCATCATTACCTACCGATTCCTCGCGGCCCCAGTTCAAGCAAGTCGAGATTTTTTCTGTCATACCGACTGTATATTTCAACTGTAAGTACTTTCCTTAATATACGCGCGAGTTACTAGAGTGCCTCCTCGGGATTTTGCCTTCTAGGAATGCTCGTCGCTAATTCAAACATCGCGTAGATATACAATTTATTGTTAAGTTACGTGTAATATTAGAATAAAAGTAGATGTTACATTGTGTGGTCTGTCAGATTTAGTGCCGATCGTGCGAAACCTATTTTTCTGGTCCCGATTGCTCGAACCCTCGCTAATCGAACACCTCGCTTTAATAGTCAAGTCAATTTCCCCTGATGTCCTTCACACAGTAACTGTAATTTTACCCTCGCTAACTAGAACCATGTTTTAAGCGCATAAAAAGTCGAAAAAAAACAGTGTACTGAAGTTTAGTCGGCGTATCAAGTAAGATGAACCCAACCTCAGCCAAGAGCCATGGAATTTACATAACATGAATCATTGATTTACAAAACATGGTGTCCGTAGTAAGGGGAAGTTGTTAACATAAAATGTATAGTAAGTTTCTTTTTCACCTCGAAGATACGTTTTTCCACAATGACGGTTTTTAATTTTACATCAGCCATCATGGGCTCCTGCCATTTGCAACTTGCGTGCATCTAGTATAACAATCAAAATCAGTCACCGTAAAAATATCGCTTTACCTGGAGACACGACTCAATCCTTAAGTCACTTCAACCCGTAATTAATGTTCACTCTTCACTCTATGCAGACGTTAATGGTTTCCTGAATCCCTCAATAATAACTGGTGAAAATTATCGTCCAGATCCTCTTTTCCTCATTCAGTCCAAGTGCCTATACTGTTCTAGTTGGTTGCGAGTCTAACCTTAACAACAATGCCGTGCGTAAAAAAGAAAACTATCTGAACTCGATCAAAGAAATGAGTAGAAATTACAGATGTGTGAAATTTGTAAATCTCTCCATGAGCTGCTCCCTTGGCGTTTTCTCCGATGAATACTCCACGTTCTTAGATATGATGAATGACATTGGCATTGACAAAAAGCAGCAACTTCAGTTTAATCAAGAAAATGATAAATATAGCCATTAGAGCAACATATTACATCTTTGGTTGTAGAAATATTATTATTATTATTGCTGCGGAGCGACCGAAGAGAGCGAGCAGCAACATAATCAGGATTTAAAGGAAATATATAAGGGACGACGAATTCTCGAATTCATCACTTTTTACCACAATGCATTGCATTTAACCACACTTTTTACCACAATGCATTGCATTTAACCAGAGTGCATTGCGCCACGAACAACTCAAATAAAAACACGGGGAAGTTCGGTGGGTGAGAAAGTGCATCGTTCGCTGCTCAGACGTAGAGTTTTCTTTGTGGCAAATTTTCTACAGCACGGTTAGAGGTCTTACCAAATTTTAAGACACGCAGGAGTCTTTCAGATGAGGACGATGGTTAACTTGGGGATTGGATTTCAATTCAAGAGCCTTTGACTCGTCCAGGTGTTAAACCTGACGAGAAGATGAGCATTTGCTCTTCGACTCCGCAACACGGGGGATATACAAATTCCAGCTTGCTAGAAGGTGATGTGAAAGTGAGAAAATGTCATGCAGTGCTATTCTTAAGAAACTGTATGAGCCGAAAATGGATGTGATTTTGACCATTCGCTTCAAAATAACAGCGGAAATCGAGATAACAAAACATATGTTTTGTGTCCTACTTTGCAGACGAGGACGTGTATCGGCGTTTTGAAAAGTATAATTATGTTCTTTCATTCATTCATTGCCATGGAATATGCGTTTACATTGTTTTTTCACTGTTAATAGCTCGGTTAATGCGGCTGGCGATCATCTTGCCGGCGGAAGTTTCATGGAAAAGGAATAAAATGAAAGACTTTTCCTCAAAATTGTGAAATCAGCTTCTGTGGTGTAGTGGTTAGGTGTAGTCGCATCGAACCGAAGGTGCAGGGTACGAGTCCTACCGAATTCTTTATGCCTCCTTTCTTTTTTTTTCCCCTTTTTTGTGTTGTTTTTTTTCCTATAAATATATAGCTAAATAACTGTTACTTAATAAAGTGCAACAAACAGCAAGAAAAGTATTGTGTTTGCAGAGAAAATATCGTGCACCGTATATTAACTATATGGATAAACAATCTGAATTTCTATTATTTCCTAGAATTTACTGTGGGAAAACCAGAGTTATAACCACTTGATCATTTTCTAAACAACGTTCCCAAGAGTTCTTTCTATAGACTGATAGTAATTATTCTAGTACTTTCCAAAATGTAAATAGACATTCAATGTCATTTTCGATTCTTTTAAGTCTCACTTCCTATTTAATGCCAGTATCAACAGAATGTGCCGCAGCATTACTATCTTTTAGATACCCTAGTTATTATTTTAACCCCTTGAATTTTTATCCCGTTATTCATAACTCGTTACTACGTAACACCCCACTTGAAATCGAATAACGTGTCGTGCGTGACCTCAGCCGCCACAGTCAGGCATAACCTTCTTGAACCGGTATAACCAGTCTTAAACATGAGTTCATCGATGATTTTGTAAAAGCTGCTTTCCCATACCTTCAATTTAAACATAGGAAATGATATTAACAGAAGCGACGGTCGCCAACAATAATTCTACTCTTCAAGGACCGAAGTCTTGGCCAGTCCAAGTATACATAACTACCATTACAGCGATTGTTTCGCTGTTTAGCACCTCTGTTATTTTCGTTACATATATCGCATGGAAGGATTACCGATCAACCTCAAGAAGAATTCTTTGTTACATCTCCGTCGCCGACTTCTTACTTGCTGTGTGTTTTCTGTTTGGAACATGGCGTTCGGATCACGAGAAGAATGATCTCACTTGCAAGATACAAGCCTGTGTCTCTACTTGCGCTTACTTATGGTCGCTTCTTTGGACGACATTTCTTGCTGTCTTCATGTTCACTACTGTAGCAAAGAAGGAGCGTCGAAAAGCCGAGATAATGCTCAAATTTTTTCATGTCTTTGGCTGGGGGATTCCTTTGATTATCGCAGGAACCGCTTTCAAATTGGACAAATTTGGAAGCAACTACGACATTCTAACACCAGGTTGGTGTTTTATAGACGAACGATTGCCACGCAATGATTTGCAATTATGGCTTTGGCTGACAGGAATATCCTGGGATGTTACTGCTTATATACTTGTCTCTGTGTTCTACTTGATGTTGAAGTGCCATATTCGGAATCAGGTAACTTTCGTTTATCTGAAGAGTTAATTTAGCCTACGTAGCTGGCGCTTGCCGGGGAAGATGGGGGGGGGGGGGTGGAGGTTGGTACTCAACGAAGTATAACCAGGGGAGGCTCCGCCCCGTGGTCCAACCGCTTACCCTATTATATTCCATTTGACAGAAAATGTACAGTATCCCTTTCGTACACCTTCTATCCGCAAATGGTACTCCCTTCACATACTTTGTTTAAAAACTTTGTATTCCTATTAACTACTGTAAATGCACTGTATAAAATATAGATAACTGAATCACGAAACCAGATCGTTTCCTCGACTTTTTCACAGCCATAAAAAGCATCTGTTAGGCCGGCCTTTTGGGCCTTTTACAGACCGCAATGACAGTTTTCTCTACCCTTTCATATACCTGAAGCCTGAAAAAGGTCCGTCGCTCGCCCCCGTTCCATAAGCACCTGCTAGCCAGGCTAAAGTTTAATAATTAATTATAAGAGGTACGCCGCCTGCAAGCTGTTCCTTTATTTTAAGCTGGTAAAACTGCGAGCATTGGCATATTTCTAGCCCGTGCACAGCCGCCCCATCCCCTAAAAAATAAGAGGGGAGGTGGGGGGCGGCTGTAATCAAGCTACATATTTCCACTAAAGAGTTTTAAATAGTTCTACATTACCGAAGCGGAAAAGGGGCAATCGAAAAATATTTTGCAAATCCAAAAAAAAAAAAAAATTCAAATCGCAAAATATTTTCTCAGATCTCTGTCGAATAGTTTGTAAAATCTAAAAAACTATTAGAAATCGAATCGTAAGAAAATTAGTGGATCCACAAACGACTTTTCCAACAATCCGAAAATATTTTGCAAATCCATAAAAACTATTTCAATTCGCAATTTTTGCACAAGCATTATTGAAGATTCCGTCACATCTAAAAAGAAAACATTGCAAACGCTAAGAAACTTATTAGATCTGCAACTGACTTTTCAAAAAACTCTAAAATAGTTTACAATCCAAAAATCGTCATGAAATCCAAACAAAAATACTTTGAAGATCGAAAAACCAAAAGTTTTGTTAAGTGCTACTTACGCCAGCAGTCAGCCAGAGTTATACCGGCGTTTTCCCGGCATTCCGTTCCTGTCCGCATTCAAAATGGCAAAGGAAAGACGTTGGTTAAAGGTTAGAACGTAACGTACGATGTTCTGTCATAAATGTGGAAGAGAGTTGGGGAACAATGAAATCTGCCTTCGGTGTGGAACACTAATAAGACGTGAACAGGAGAGTGTGTTGTCCAGTTCGGGAGAAGTCTGTGTACAGACGGACCCTCCCCTACAAAAATCGGGGAGAGAGAAACGTGAAATTGAGAGCCCTTCATCACTGTTCATCAGTTCGTCTCACCAGGGCCAAACGCAACGTGGCACGGCATGTTAATTCTCTCATTGGTATGGGAAGATGAATAACGATGCGCAGGCCACTTTACCGGCTAATAAGCACTATGAGGCAGCCAATCTGATACCATTTTCCGTTCTACAGTCTCTGTTTGGACTAGCATTGGCCGCACTCTATTGTCTTCTACCGTATGAAGGAAAAAACTTGCTGGGATACTGGGTCGTTGCTGCTTTTACATACTTTAAGCTATATAATTCTCCAAGAGAATCCATCGATATAGCCATGAATCAGGTAAGCCATACGGCTTCAACTTGTCGAAGCCATCGACATGCCGCGTTGCGTTTGCCCCGCCGGTGAGACGTGACATTGCAGCTTTCTAATCTTACGAAGAGCATATGCGTCTGGATCCTAGTGCTCTAGCACATTTTCATGACCACGTCTCGAGGAACAGTAACGTGGTAGGTTGCTCTTAGCTTGTTTCACATCATCCACGATATCCAAGAAGTGTGGATGAACGGCCCTCGATTTCACCCTTGATTATTACCTGAATAGGGTGTTCTGATGAAAATGGTTTCTTCTTCAAATCCAAACTGACGTAGCCGCCTTCTCTTCAAAGTCTTCGCGTTGAATGAAATCTCATGGTATTCTGCCAGAAAGTGATCAACAATGGTCCCACAACAAAATCCCCTTTTAAAGTAATGTTCTATTACTGATCTCTTGTCTCCCGAGCTGCACAACACACTTTCCTGTTCACGTCTTTTTAGTGTTCCACACCAACAGCAGAATATTTCATTGTTTCCAAATTCTCCTGCACATTATTGACAGAACATCGTACTCTACTTCCTTCGCCATTTTGGAGGCGGGCAAGGAAATGGCGGGAAAACCCTGGTCTAACACTGGCTGACTGCTGGCGAAAGAAGTACGCAAGAAAATATTTTTTCCGATTTTCAAAATATTTTTTTGGATTTCACGACGGTTCTTGGATTGTGAACTATCTTCGAGTTTTTTAAAAAGATATTTGCCGATGCATAAGTTTAATTCTTAGGATTTGTAATATTTCTTTAGATTTGACACTCTTCGATGATGCATGACTTGTACAAAAATTGCGATTTGAAATAGTTTTCATGGATTTGCAAAATATTTTCGGATTGTTGAAAAAGTTATTTATATGTGGATCCACTAATTTTCTATGTTAATCTTTAATATATAGTTGTTGTTCCTTTCTCTCTTACTTAACTTTTAATTTACTTTATTTCATTTGTTAGTATATTGATTGTTTTGGTACTGAAATCTTCATGTCGAAGATAAAGTCAATAAAGTTTCATATTTTCTCTTGTTATTTATTAGCCTGCGAATACATCCATCTTTTCTCCTTAGCGGCGAGGAGCGAGGAGAAACTGTTGAATTCGCAGTCCGAAATTATTATGCCCTTTTTATACGGTTTCTCCTTTATTTTCCCTCTACAGTAACGGTATCTTTCTTCATAGTTATTAACAGACAGACCGCGGACTTTTTTTTCAGATTCTTCATCAGAAAAACCTATTTCCATCACAAGAAATCAAGAACATAGTTCTAAAAGCTGACAGAATGTTAACCTTTGTGCCCATTGTTTTCTTTCTGCTGCGTTTCTGTGGCACACTTCGATGCATCGTATGTTTATACACTGACGCTGTAAAATCCCGCCCTTGGTGGAATAAGATGCTTCTTTATCTCCAAGTAAGTTTCCTGTCTTAATTAAGAGAGAACTAATTCGTCAGATGTTCATGTGAATTATACGGGAGCCGGGGGGAACTCTAGGGAAGTTTTGGTAGAGGTGTTGCTGGCGCCGAGGCCTTCATACCCTGCTGCCACTGTTAAAGAGAAAAATGTTTCATTTCGCTATTCTGTTTAAGACAAAGACCTTATTTTATGACCCTGATTCATCTTGCTTCACATACGTCATTATTTAGTCAGTCGGTTTCAAATGGTAACATTATCATTATCATTATTGTTGTTGTTATCATTATTTTTATATATTCTACGAAAGTGTAGAGGGCGGTGATCATGCTCACTGTATCCGGGGCAAATCTGGAAAAAAAGAAAAGTGAAAGGTTTTTAACGCCACAAATGGTTTGCCTTGCCATAATATACCAGAGACCATCGATGAGATTAAACAAGTCACAAGTCATAAAAAGCAGCAAAAAAACAGGCCTTTGCTATGTTACTCGCTTTCATAGAATCCAACAAAAGTTATTAAGTTTTTTCGGCTAAAGAAAATTGAAAGGTTTTTAACACCACAGATGGTTTGCCTTGCCATAATATACCAGAGACCATCGACGAGCGGCTTAACAAGTCACAAGTCATAAAAACCAGCAAAAAAAAAAAATAGGCCTTTGCTATTTAACTCGCTTTCATAGAATCCAACAAAAGTTATTAAGTTTTTTCGGCTGTAAAAATATAATTCATAATTTTTGGTTATTTCTTTTTTGTTCTGACAGGCATTTGGAGACGGCAGCCAAGGGTTTGCTAATTTTTTGCTGTTTTGTGTTTTCACTGAGCAATTCCAGACACGCCTTCGTCGTTCTGCCCAAAAACTTTTTGTTTGCTGTCCTCTACCAATACAACGGAAATTACTGGATAACAGTAGATACTCTGGTGAAGAAACACCAATGATTGAAAGTCAGTCCTCCCTAAATGGGATCCATTATAACAACTACGAAACCTGCGCGGAGTGATGTAGTTTTGATTTACTGCTTATGAGATATCCAACAAAGAACTAAAATCTTGATAGGTTTATGTTTCATTGTAACCACACAACACACAGCTAACAGCATGGATCTTTTCTTTAAATGAGCACACGGACAGAAAGTTTGCAAGTCAGTAAATTTTAGCGTATATTTTTTCTTTGAGATCGCATTTTATGAGTCATCGCATCTTTTCCTTTTTTGTTTGTTTGTTTGTTTACTTTTTTTATATTATTCTTAAGCATGGGTGTACGTTTTGAGGGTTGTGGAGGCGAAGTGTTCTTAGCTTGGGATGTGACGTAAGTCATACGTCATAACGCGAACGTGTAAATATTGGCATCATTGTTATAATTACTATGAGTAAAATATATTATTGCCCAGGAATAGATTCAAGTTATGGCGCAGTTCAGTCACCCCATTACTCATTAAACATACAAGTTATTAAAATGGAGACTTGTGGAGTGGAACGGGTGACATTTGACAGTTATCATGGCAACTGATAAACTTGTGGCCATCTATTAACACAAAATAAATCAAATATTAATAACATTTTACAATGTTATGATAAAAAGATGAAAAGTTACATAAATGAAAGCAAGAGACTATAAAGGGGACAGAGAGGGCATCCCCCATATACACCCTATTCCATAGGTAATTCGTCCCGAGTTATTTTTAGAATGGGGATAAAGTTACCTCGCGCGAGGCGTGGATGTTTCGTGGAGGTTTCGCATGACCAAACGCCGTGCAAAACATGTCGGGCGAGAGGCAATGAAAGCGTAAAAAGATCGAGAGCATTCCTGAATATTGAAGCCAAATGAGTCGGCGCTCACCTGGGAAAAAGGAATCGCTGGACTCTTTGACAACCCGTGAAATCAGTTTAACTCGAAGTTGTCGTAACCTCAGTGCTTTAATAAAATGAGAAATTTCGCCGGTCTATTGAAACCGGTCGTTTGTACAATTTAGGGAGTTTAAGGTGACTCGACCCAGTTTTTTTGGCGGGGGTACCATCCTACTTTGAAGCTCTCTGGTATCCCCACCTTTACTTTTATCGTAAGTCTAACACATAGAATGGATAACATATAGATCAATCTACAATATAACATAAAAATTTTGGCGATCGGAGTAAATGTCACGTGGTTATAATGCCACGCCCCTTTGAGGTCTGAGTCGAAAATCTGCTGTTGCCGGCATTTTTTCGTGAAAATCTCTCGGCTACACATAGTGCGCATTAGTGCCTTGCGCTGAACAGAGTTTCACCAAAATCGCAAAGACCCAATTCGAGAAATTCAGCGGTTTCCAAATTTAGGTCATAATTTATGCGAAAATGATAAGCAAACTTTACACGGATTATATCTAATAAACTATGAGATTCATCTCTTTATTTTGGGCATCGTTATAACAGATGGGTCCTTGCAAGTGAGCAAAACGCTTTAGGGCCTTGTAAATGCGCGCGATTTCGAGCAAAGCAAACATATAGAAATTATAGTTTTCGCTATTTGTTGACGTTTGTCAGCGTTTAGGGGTCCTTCTCACGAAAAAAGCATTTTCTTAAAAATTCGTAGTTTTTTTTCCTTCAAATTTTTTCAGGGCCACAATTGATTAACTAACTACCCGGACTCTGAATCTCATGGTCATTGAAAAACTGTGACATTATCTTCTATAAGCCCAAACTTGAGTAAACATTGAAGATTTTTAGCGTTTTGGCTGAGTTTGTGCTTTGGGAGTTGTCTATTGTTTCTAGTCTGTCATTTTACAGCATTCTTGTTCAGCACGCGTGCAATGACCGCGCTTGGCTGACTTCCGAATGCTCACCGAGATATAATAATTTTGGTACAGTAAGAGAGGCCATCGCGTGATACATAGAGGTTCAAGTCACAATTTTTAATCAATTCTCGTGCTTCTTGTGCCTTTGCAAAAAAATCAAGAAGTGCTACACACTAAATCTACTTACTATTAAAAAAATATCATTTTTTCATAGGTTTAATGCAAGCCAATAATTAAACCAACTCGTGACGGGAATATCTCGGTGAGCATTCGGAAGTCAGCCAAGCGTGGTCATTGCACGCGTGCTGAACAAGAATGCTGTAAAATGACAGACTAGAAACAATAGACAACTCCCAAAGCACAAACTCAGCCAAAACGCTAAAAATCTTCAATGTTTACTCAAGTTTGGGCTTATAGAAGATAATGTCACAGTTTTTCAATGACCATGAGATTCAGAGTGCGGGTAGTTAGTTAATCAATTGTGGCCCTGAAAAAATTTGAAGGAAAAAAAACTACGAATTTTTAAGAAAATGCTTTTTTCGTGAGAAGGACCCCTAAACGCTGACAAACGTCAACAAATAGCGAAAACTATAATTTCTATATGTTTGCTTTGCTCGAAATCGCGCGCATTTACAAGGCCCTAAAGCGTTTTGCTCACTTGCAAGGACCCATCTGTTATAACGATGCCCAAAATAAAGAGATGAATCTCATAGTTTATTAGATATAATCCGTGTAAAGTTTGCTTATCATTTTCGCATAAATTATGACCTAAATTTGGAAACCGCTGAATTTCTCGAATTGGGTCTTTGCGATTTTGGTGAAACTCTGTTCAGCGCAAGGCACTAATGCGCACTATGTGTAGCCGAGAGATTTTCACGAAAAAATGCCGGCAACAGCAGATTTTCGACTCAGACCTCAAAGGGGCGTGGCATTATAACCACGTGACATTTACTCCGATCGCCAAAATTTTTATGTTATATTGTAGATTGATCTATATGTTATCCATTCTATGTGTTAGACTTACGATAAAAGTAAAGGTGGGGATACCAGAGAGCTTCAAAGTAGGATGGTACCCCCGCCAAAAAAACTGGGTCGAGTCACCTTAAGATCCAACGACGCGGACGACAACTAGAACGTCAAAAAAACAATAGGTTTAATCTGAGCAAAACAACAACTTCGCACGTGCAACACACTTTTTTGTTCATTTCTTTCCCGTTTTTGCACGACTACGACGTGAAAATGCCTAATTTCGCGTTTTATGGAGGACGTAAATAAGCAACGACGAAATTTTATTTCTCTTTCTGAGCTTGAATATGGTCCCTTGAAATTCAGCTTAAGGAGGGTTCGCCTACAATTGACAAAGTAAGTGGGTAGGAATAATCGCTATAAAGACTGAAAAAAATAAACATCAAACCAGAAGTTGCTCTCTTCAAACTGTAAATTATAAATGATCCTGAGAGAATATTCAGTGTGTTAAGGATTTCCCTGCTCTACTGTTAGCTCTATACAAGAGAGGAAGGGCGATTCTTTTTTAATTTCGGTTTCGCTGACACAGCTTTCGCAGAAATCTCGCTGTAGTCGTTTTCGTCGACAAAAGGAATAGCAAAATCGCTCTCCGCGTCTTCCCCCATTTTGTTCTGCGTCATTTCGTGAAGGACGCGTGGCTCTCAGCGTGGGTCATCCACGCGGAACACATTCGCGCTATGTGATTGGCTGTTGTCTAATCCCCCTTGAGATCTGTGGTGTTAAAAATAACTCGAGACGAATTACCTATGGAATAGGGTGTATATTGGGGATACCCTCTCTGTCCCCCTTATAGTCTCTTGATGAAAGCTATAATAATCGCACTTAAAACAAGTAAAATTATAATTAAAAAACTGTCTGGAATCTTATTTTAAAAACTATTCAAATCTTTAAAAACTATTTAACTATTAAAAACAGGTAAAAACTATAAAGAACAAAATATATTTGCGGGGACTTATTATGAAAAAACTATAATTCAATTATTTAAAAGATATAATTAGTATTCATTCAAAATATTTCCCCAATTCTGTTTGGCTAAAAGCACACGCATAATTCTCCATAACCACTTACTGATGGTCAAATTTGGAAGAATTTTGTGTTTAACGAAGAAATGACGTCAAAAATGCAGCCTTCTACAGGTTAATGGACCGTTAACCTAGAAGACCTGGGGACGAGATTGAGTTGTTTTCGTTGTAAAAACTGAAATGGCGGACGCTTCACTCGTTTCAAGAGTAAGAACTACAGCTGGAACTAGGCGAAATAATGGCTAAAAACGTAGCAAAAACAGCAAGAAGACAACTCGGAGGGCGACATCTGCTATTTGGAGAATATTTGCGGAGCTGGACAAACCTAAACGTAAACTATCAAAGATAAACTTAAAGTTGATGCAGGTAAGCTCGTTTTAGCTATGTTTTTAAACTCGGAATTATTTTGAATAGTCAAACAATTATTGAATTCGGCTTTCGTATCATATGAAGAGTTATGGAGATCTCGGAGGGTGTTATCCGCCTAGGCCTACGGCCTAGACGGATGACACCCTCCTCGATCTCCATAATTCTTCATAAGATACTCAGATTCATTCATTAATTGTTAACTAATTTTATTCAAAATTTCCAATCTCTCTTTGCCTAGTAATTTAATTGGTATACAATTTCTTTTTGAAGCATTTTTAAAACAGTTTTACTTTTCTAGAAGAAAAAGGTACCAATTTGTTGCTAACTAATTGTAATCCTTTTTCCATATAAAATCGTTACATTCAGCACGAAACAGGTTTATAAACTGCAAAAGAAGCAATTCCCATTTTTCATGTTAAGTTATTCAACAATTCTGACTTATATAGTGAGCTAATTATTCACTGTAATGAAACTTCAGTCGGTTTCTGAATCACTCTAACCTATCCTAGGATCCCGACGTGAAGTCGAAGTCTATGGTTAAGGTTGTAAAAAATTATAGTATTTTGTTTGTCAACTGAATGATCTATTTCAAGGCTTGTTAATTTCTCTTTTAAAATAGGCCAACTTCTATAATTTCGTATTGGTGTTAAAATAAAATTTTTGTCAGATTCAGATTTCTTTTGCACTATTACAAGATGTTACCACATACATTACAGTATATTACAAGAACGGGAAAAAAGGAAGAACAACAGATGACATAAATGATGAAAGGTGAAATGTGCGCAGTGACCAAAGTAGCGTAGCCTAGGCTTTCGAGTTGGTTGCGCCCCGTGCAATTAACTGGCGTAGACATTTACATAAAACTACAATATAATTAATGGAGATTTTATAAAATAGCAATAGAAAGTGATGTTCAGATAAGAGATGTTATTATACATTGTAATCACTATCTATCTTGAGTTTTCATTGGCTGGCTAAGATCCTACAGTTCATTTTGGAAATCAGCGCAACCTACAGATTACTTAGCTGACTAATCTGAAGGTTGCTCGCACGATGCATGATATCCAAGAGCAACGACAATCGGTTCCGTGCGACGGTGTATTATCCAACTAGTGGTCTATTATCAATTGTATTATCAATACTGCGTTCTGATTGGTTGAGCTACTACTAGGCTATATGTTATAACTCACTAGTAGCGAAAAGCGCCGGCTTTGAAAGCCAAAACAATGGCGGCTGAATCGCGTTTTGCTAGCTAAAGTTGTTTTGTCTCGATATTCTTGACCAACTAGTTAGATTTTACTAAAACAATTATTCCTCTCGCCCTCATGGCCTCTGAATAATTGTTTTATTATTTATTTCAAAACAATGTATGATAAAACAATTATTAGATTCGGGTTTTGTGATATCAAGAATAATCAAGTCTCGTTAACAGTCCGGAATATCCCTAAATTTAAGGACAGGGTCAGCTCATCACGCGACACTTTTCAACCAATGAGAAGGCGGGCTTGTGTTTATCAACAAACAAATCAAAACATCGCCCCAGTGATCAAAAATTTTCAAAACAACGGACGGAGTCGGCGGACAGAATTAAAGATGAGCTAACAGTACTCGTCTAGGTTTCACATTGAATATTTCAAACAAAACAATTCATGTGAGAGAGTAAGAGCATTATTCATTGCAAGGAATCATTGGGGAGTTCAAACTGATTCCGGACCGATCGCAGAGGTCGTGGCTTCACCAGCATGGCTTGCAGCTGTGGCTTGCAAGATTTTTGATAGAAACAAACTGCTCCCGTGTAAAAATAGCCTTAGAGAGAGTGTGAAAATTTGTTGAGATCTTACAAAACAAGATTGGTACTATCTATTAACTTCTACGGGACAAGAATCAAAGAACCATTCATCATAACAAGAATAAGAAGTAGTTCAAATTTATTAATTTTTCTTGCTTGTTTTTTGGTGTTGTTTCGTGTTGACTTCACACGCATCTGGTGTTCCTTGCTTGCTGTAGTACCTGCAATGTTTTAATTTTATCCCAGATAATCAGTGCATGTTCAGTGAGTAGCGAAATACATCATTTACACTTGAAATTTGCCTTCTTTCTTTGACTGTTTTTTAACGGTGGATGAACATTTGGAGAATCCAGCAAAATTAGATCTTTCCAGATTTGGTGAATTTCAGAAACAAAGCAGTTAGTATCTATCTTGCGCTTATGATCTTCAATTTCATCCCCACAAATTCGGCAAAGTGAGGCGAGATGTTGGACGTGAATATCCATAAGACCAATAAAGTTGTTTTGGCCTTGAAAAGAAAAGAGGCAAAGGCTCGTACTAATGCGAAAAAAAGTAATAACACGGCTCTGTGACAAACCCGGGAATGGAAAACTTACGTGTTTTGGACCTCGGAATTCAAAAATTGTGTAGCAAAATTCTAGGTTGTCTACCATCCTCACATTCAACATGATAAAAGTTAATCGATATGACAATCTAGGAAAAATATCTAGCACTTCGTAAAAAAATCTGTGAATCGAAAAAATAATAGATACTCCTTCACCTACCTTGAAAACCGACCAAAATCTCGGCCATACATCGCGTTGTTTAAAAGAACAAATAAGCCACAAAATGAGTTGAATATTTCACGAGACTCTTCCAATATGGCTTCCGATACGCTGTCCACTTAAAAAAATTGTGTATACCTCATGAAAAGTCTTTAAAATATGCCTGAGAGCCTCGAAACGATGACCGATTCTGTCCGACTCCTTCCACTGTTTTGAAAATTTTTGATCACTGCACTGCGGCGATGTTTTGATGTTTTGATTTGTTTGTTGATAAACACAAGCGCGCCTTCTCATTGGTTGAAAAGTGTCGCGTGATCAGCTGGCCCTGTCCTTAAATTTAGGGATATTCCGGACTGGTTAAGTGTTATCAGCCTCAGCCTTCGGCTCGGCTGATAACACCGGACGTGACATCATCATTTGTTGGATATTGCGCATGCTCTTGCTCACCACCTTGCCGTCGTGGTTAAAAGCCGTCGTGGTCCCATTCTCGTCCCCAGAGCCCGTCGTTTCTTGGTCACGTGGTCGGTTACAAATTAAGCCGAGTGGCTCTGGGGACGAGAATGTCGTGGTCCCATCGGCGACGTGAAACTGGTTTGTTTGGCGTTGTGGCGAAAACGTGAGTATTTAACTTTCATTTCAATCAGGTTTGTTGCGTTTAGCAACCATAATTCTGCAGATTATCGTTCTTAAATTGTCCTTGTTTTCTTTGAGGCACATTTCAAGCTCGATTTCCAAGCTCTGTTATCTAAACTTACATCTTTGAATATTTCTATGTTTTCATGTCACAAGGTCAAGATCCAACTCGGCAAACAACCAACCGTAAGTGAGCTTGACGTGGACAAAATTGTCCTACGAGCCAAATAAAAGTATCCAGGCAAAAAAATATGAACTCCGATATTTTAATTGTGTGTTTTTAGTTCGCTCGTTTCGTTAGAATATCGTATAAATGAAACGCATTGAAAATTATATAGAATAGTAGGTAATACCATGTACTAACGGGGGAATACTGAAATAAAGTTGTTGCCGTTGTTGTTGTTGCTGCATGCAAGTGTTTCCCGGGAATTATTTCAATACCAAACTAAGAATACGGTTCCTTGGTAGCATTTTAATGTTCCTGGAATTTGTAAGGCTTCGGCAAGCCTGTGGAGATCATTTTTTTTTTCAACAGGAAATTCTGCCTTGCACTTATCTGCATCCCGCATGTTTTTTAGCGTAAACGGTCGTAACTGCCCCGAGGAAAATCGGGATTTTTGGACTCATAATTTTCCCACAAAACGAGAAACTCTTCATCCGATACATGTTGTCTGCATAGAAAATATTTATTCTCTTAATTCTTCATGTGAAGTCATATTTTTCTCTTCGGTAGTCTTCTAATTAAGGCGCCGTCCTTCTTAGTTTACTGCGATCTTAATGTTCGATTTTTGACGGGAAGCGACGGCTGCCTCAGTTCCAGGCTTTCTCTGCCAGTCCGGTCGCTGTCGCCCCGAAAACGTCTCCATCTTAAGTTCCCTATTAGGGCGACGACGGCGACGGCTACGAATACGTCACATGTGACAGATGGCTGGAAAAAGGGACCCACCCAACCATAATATTTGGAGGAACTCGAACCTATTTCTTTCTTTATACCGTTTTAATATATAAATCTTCAGGTAGCATTATAGTCAATAACATTAATTGATTTCTCCTTCCAAGGTAAAAAACTCAAGTGACAGACTTATCCGGCCGTTTTCCGAAACAATAAGATGGTTATTTGGGGCAAAACGAAGGTCGTGAGGTTTAAAAAGATCTATATTCTCCTTTCTGGCCACCCGTTGCTGCTCAGGGATGTCAGTTGCCTCTTTTCCGTTCTAAAGAATCCAATTCTCATATCCTCGTTCCCCCTGATAAGACATTGCTATCCTGTCTCCTTCAAAATCTTGTAACATCCTATCCGCCATCACAGTCGTCAATGTTTAACTACCTGCACAAGATTTCCGGCCATAATGCTGACGACTTTAACATTCAGGAGTCGACCTGAGCACTCAGCATTTAGATTAGATGATGTTCGAGTTACAAATATCTTTAAATCAAGTTATGAAGGCCATCTTTTCAGTTGAACAACTTAATGTAGGCGACAAAGATTTTGCCACTAGGATCACTTCAGTATAACTCCCTTTTTCTCGGAAACTGGCGTCATTTTCCAAGAATAGGGACTTTAAGATCCAACGACGCGGAAGGCAACGAGGACGTCAAAAAAAACAATAGGTTTTATAAGCAAAACAACAACTTCCCACGTGCACCACGCTTTTCTGTACATTTCTCTGTCCGTTTTTGCACGACGTGAACATGCCTAATTTCGCGTTTAATGGAGGACGTAAACAAGCAACAACGAAATTTTATTTCTCCGTCTGTAATTGGATATGTTCCCTACGAATTCAACTCCAGGAGGGTTCGCCTACATTTGACAAAGTAAGTGCATGGGTAGGAATAATTGCGATAAAGACTGAAAGAACGCAAATTCACTTTTTAAGCGACGTTCTCATTGCCGACGCATCATTGGATCTTAAAGTCCCTAATTAGCACCGTGGTGTGACCTCTGTCAATGCCAGTATTATTGCGAAAATCACATTATAGTCCAGTGGAAACGAAGGAAACGAAAAATTGATAAAAGACTGAAAATACAGCCTTGAATGTGTATGAAGAGAAAATCAGCAAATTTGTAATCTTTTTCAGTTTCCGTAACCCGGCCATTTTCTTTCGGGGTTAAAGTTCGAGCCATAATTTTAATCTTTGTACATTTTTTCCTCTGCTGTATAGTTTTTGTTTTGTTTTGTTTTGTTTTTTTTATCGCTTTTTCCCTTTGACTTGTTTCCCTTTATTCACTGCTGATCCTTTACAGCTTTGCATGGATTTTGCGGTAACGTATTTAATTTCTAGTTTAAAATGGTATGAGAGGATTCTTTTACTCTGGAAGTACGAGAAGTACCGTCTCATGCAGAGAAGGTCGGAGATCTTTGCCTTGAAAGCAGCTAAGGTTATAGAAAATCACATTAAAAATGTCGTAAGAGGAGAAAACAGAGGTTCTAAAGGAATCAGTATCACTGGACCTTGTTTTTTGTTAATTTGCTAGTTTGTTCGTTTGTTTGTTTGTTTTCAACATTGGAACATTTTTAACGTTGCAAAAGAACAAAATGATGCGAAAGGTAAGGTCGATCAATAGTGATGATTCAGAGGACTGGTGCAAAAAGGCAGACTTCAAGTTCAAGATGCTTCGGGGGGGAGGGGGGCTTAAACTGGGTTTTCCTTTGGCAAACCAGGGAAGTACTAAAAAATAAGTCATATGTCGCATAAAGACTGAAAATTAATTTGATCAATTACTACCCAGAAGGCGCAGCATTGGTTCCCTCTATTGGACGGCTTGCTATCAGTTTCCTTGTAATGTAACCTAGTATGTACATTATACTATATTTTTTATATATTTCTTTCGTAATATATTTATTCCCGACTGTATAATCAGACTTGCCTCTTTCCGTTGTTTAGATAATGTAAAAGTAGGCATTTTTGGAGGTCTAATTTTTTTAAGGCACACAGATAAAACAGCCTCTGAAAATGCATGGGAACTTTCAGTAACTTTTAATCGATAAAAGCCTTCAGTTTTCTGTGATCTTCATTTCCTTCAAGAGGATAACATTTTCATTTACATTCTAGTTGGTTCATTACGAAAGCAAGAACGAAATTCAAACCTCCTTTTAGTTAATAAAAGTTTACACTAAAAATATGGGTCATTTTTTTCTCGCGAAAGGATTGAAAAAAACGGCGGCAATGCCTTTACACTAATCGAAAATGAATGTTACACGTTCATGGAATAATCTGGAGTCCCCATAGACATGAACCGACTGATGAGTGATCCGCGGCCCACCTTGTCCTTCACTGTTCCGAACTGTTGTTTTATTCATTTCTTAAAGTCTTTGTAACCTTCGTGGTTTCACTTTTCACTAAAAAACAAGTAGATAAAGCCGGATTATCTTTAATGTCCAAAATATTTACTTGATTTTCTAATTTATGGTAGCTAAGTTGTACAGGACGATACTGAAACACTTGAAAATTAGTGTCCTTTTTTCCTATTACAATCTTACAGACTAACTGGCAACTGGTCCCGGACGGCCTTTTAATACCCGTAAGTACCACTGGGTATTTTTGCTTCTTTTACTTTCACCTTTGTTTTCATTACTGTCATAATTAACTACAAGTTTTACAATCTTTTCATCGTTGACCATTTTATTATAATGTTACATAAAGTTGTAAAACATGGATCGGCATAAAGAAAAGCCCAGAAGGGATTATGAATTATTTTAATCCTCTTATTCTTCATCATCATGATCAAAGTTCAAGATCTTCCTCTGTTTTGTTTCTCAAGTTCATCAAGATAATATTATCCTTTATCTCTTCTAAACAATCACCAAATAAATCCATTTCTTCGTATTCTATAATTTCTATGTATTTTCTTCCATCCTCTTCAGTTTGTGTTTGATCATCGTTAAAATGAAAGCCACGGTATTTTCATTCTTATTTTCCTATCCTTATATTCCTATGTCAGGATTGTTTGATTTATAGTTTTCTGCATCATAATGAGAAAATAGTTCCCTTTTCTGCCTTGCTCTTCAATCACTTTGATTAGTTAAAAAAACGGGAAAAACCCCTATCTATATCATTCTGTAAATCATTCAATATTCAACAAAGTCAAAACAAACTGGCAAATGCTGCCAATAGGGAATTTCCCTGGTTATATCACTACATGAGAAATTTCTGCAATTTGATTGGCTTAGAGCAGTGGTATTTCAACTTAATTTGAAATACCTACATGTGAAAATTACAAACCTTTTGCGGGTAGTAGTATAAACAAATAATAGCATGATTTGTACGTGATATTTGGCAAAAATACCACTCGTGAGCTTAAATATGCCGATTTTGGATTAACTCTAAAATACTGTTTTCCGTCATTTTCTTGGTTTTCCCCCAGTCCCCGAAAGGGCCGATGTCATATTCTTTTAAATCTTAGCTTTTTTCACATTTTTTATAATTCTATGGTATTTATGAGTTTTATGAGTTTTTTTTAAATTTATGCGAATAATGACAGACTTTAATTAGTCTGAATTTACGTAGTAAATGACAGAAAAAAAAATGACAGACATTAAAGTCATAAAATTTAACTCCTTAAATTCAAAGTTGGGGTAATGACAGAAAATGGATGAAAGAAATAAACAGGAATGAAATCTAAAAAATGGATGACGGGAAAAACCGGGAACATGACGGAAAATAGTATTTTAGAGTTGGTCCAGAGTCGGCATATTTACACTATTCCCTTACTGGGGTTACGGCTGGAGAACTGACGCAAAAAGTAGGTAGGCTTTATGCCCTGGAGAAACTCCTCAATATGTTGATCTAACTTTTGCCGGTCACCATCAATGTACTCAGGCAATATGATGTATGCTTCGTCTGCAAGTTGTCGCCAGCTTTCCTCTGTCATGGCTTTTAGCTCAATACCAGCAGACATCATCATTTGCATCCCTAGGCGAGCATTCTGAATATCGTTTTTTAGACGAGGCGAAGGGAGCATGTTAACATCAACCCTGGACAACTCGCAAAGATTTACAGTGAGTTTAATTCCATGAAATAAGCAGAATAACTTGTAGAAATTGACCAATTCTTGGGCACACTCATCCGTCTTCACTCTAGTTGATCTAAAGCAAGGCTGTTTGTTCATGAACATCTCAATTTTTCCCCCTTTCTGATCTCTTAAGAGTTTCACATGTCGTTTGAACTCTTCATCTTTAAACATAAAATGCTCTGCATGGATTGTATTTCTCTCTTCACCCTGGAAACAATTTCCATATCTGGCGTGGAATTTAAACTTACCCATTCGGTCAGTCAACCGAACATACACTACAACAGTTCGGGCGCGAGCTCTTGGATTCGAGCGCAGCCGCTTCAAATTCCCGATCTTACACTTCGACTCTTCCAGGCATTTAAAGCTAATTTTATCTCTCTTTCTCTCCTTAACATGATAAAACATGGCGCAAAACTGTCCTTCTGTAACTGCCAAACAATTCTGTCCACCAACTTTGTGATTATCTTTGTGATCCTGCACAATGCTCATTTTATCGCACTCTTCTTCCATTGAAGTACAGTCACCTGGTGTATAAAGTTGTCGATTATCCATCAACTCCACTGTATTCCAGTCAATATATGGTAATCAAGAAGGGGCTTGAACAGAAAAAATATTACTAAGCCCTTTCCTTTGACATCCTTTAACTCCCAGAAAAGCGTCTTTTTCCGGGAAAACCGGCGATGACCTACTTTCCAAAAATAGTCTCAGTGACATACATGTGGTTTGTTAGGTTTTGTTTCCAGTCGGTTCTGCAGCTCCTCATATCAATTCATTGATCTCATGGCCAGCTGCTGATATTTATGATCCCGTTTTTTGTAGTTGTGTACTGTTGAAACCCTGAACTCTGATTTCTTTTATCTATTATATTTTCTGACGTTACTTTTCTTTGCGTTAGTCCTAGCCTTATATGGTGGCATTAAGCATGGCAGTAGATTGGCATAAAAAACACCATCATTCTTAAAACAAGATTTGTTATGACAGGACACAACAAATATCAAGTAAAGTACTTCCAATGTAGCCCGGAAACCGAATTAAGCTTTTTACTAACTTTCAGGTTCTCCAAGATTGAACGACCGCTAGAAAAAGACAGAAAGCGTACATTATGAGTTTAAGGAAATTAACACTTCAAAGTTTAGCGTTATTTTCATCTAAACTTTTTCACTTTTTATGAAAAACACGTGAAAAACAGCTTGATTTCCTTAACATCAATAGATAAAGAATTCCATAGTTTAGGACCAGTGTAACTGAGAGAACAAATGCCGTATGGAGTGGTATGAACAGATTTAACAATAATACATAAATGAGAAATTTCTTTTTATTTCCTTAATAGTTTTCAATGTTAGTTGCACTCCAATCTGTGAAGACACAGAAATCCAGCATGGCTCAAGTTGTTTCTCAGACGTGATAGAACATGCGACAGAACTGAACTTTAGTAATTTCAAGTGGATTGAAGCCTACAACCTTATGGCTATCCTTGTACGGTGCTTGCTTCATCACACATCATTTTCTTTTCATCAGTTCCACAAAGCGCCAAACCATTGGCGAAGAAATTGGAAAGTAATTTATAAGAATTTGTTTATCCTAGTCCATGTTGATAAAAATATCAGTACCTCATAAGACAAGTAGCAGGAATAAGTGACCCTGGCCTACATATAAATATTTAGAGAAACTCAAACTGTTTCCAAATTCAGTTGTATTCTTGATCGAGATCTTGAACTTAATTCTTTCTTTATAGCGTTTGAACTTAATTCTTTCTTTATAGCGTTTACATCTTGTACAATCAGATTTCGCGTAACGTTATAGCCAATAACAAATTGGTTTACCCGTTCTTGGTCTCCTTCCAAGGTAAAAATCTTGGCAGACTTATCACCAATGTCCGAAACCGCAAGGAGATGGTTATTTAGGGCAAACCAAACGTCGTGAGGTTTAAAAAGATCTTTATCTTGTATTGACTGTTTTGGTACGGAAATCTTCATGTCGAAGAGAAAGTCAATAAAGTTGCATATTTATTCTGCTTTCTGAACCGTGAAAGATGGCTACCCATTGTTGCTTAGGGATGTCAGTTGCCTCTTTCCCGTACTAAAGAATACAATTTTCTTGTCTTCTTAAAAGAGTCAGTTCCCACTGATAAGACCTGTCTCCTTCAAAATCTTGTAACATCCTATCCGCCATTATCGTCTGCACAACATTTCCGGCCATAATGCCGACGACTTTGACATTCAGGAGTCGACCTGAGCACTCAGCATTTAGATTCGATGATTTTCGAGTTACAACTATCATTAAATCAACTTATGAAGGCCACCTTTTCTGTTAAACAACTTCATGTAGGCGACAAAGATCACTTCAGTGTAGCTCCCTCTTTCTCGGAAACAAGCGTCATTTTCCAAGAATGACCTTTCTCAATACAAGTATTTTAGCGGAAATCGCATTAGGGACTTAAGCAAAGACTACGAAAGGTTCTAGTAAGGTGACCGGAAGTAATTTTTTGCCAACCATCAATGCCTCAAGTCAGGGATTTTAAGATCCCACGACAGCTATAGCGGTAAAAACGCCGCTTAAAAGTGAATAATAATAATAATAATTGATGACTTTATTTTAGTGTCAATGTATTTAGCTTAACAGTTAGCTAATTGAGGACACTTTCCTACGTACTGGCACACTAAAATTAATGATTTTACCTAAAACCTAAAACTATATACAAATGTACACGACTCAAAATTTACACAAGACACAGCAGTTACTATTATTATATACTGATACAGTGGGTGAAAGGTAACGAAATTAGTTTTCTTTATATTTAAGGATAGTTTATTAGCGCTTAGCCAGTCACAGACATTAAGTAGTTCCACATTTACAACAGATTCAAGTGATTTTAAATTCCCAGCAGCATACAGCAAATTTGTATCGTCAGCAAATAAGTAAAACCCTAGTTTGTTTGAAGGCTTGTAAATGTCATTAATATAAATCAGAAACAATAGAGGACCCAAAACAGAATCCCGTGGCACACCACAAGAGGTTTTCTCTCTTTTAGAAATATGGGAACCGACCTGAGTGATTTGGGTTCTTTCATTTAAGTATGAACAGAACCATTTATTGAATACACCACGAATTCCGTAATGAGACAGCTTATGAAGTAGGATAAGATAATCAACTGTATCAAATGCCTTTTGCAGATCGATGAAAACTCCACATGAAAACATGCCCTTGTCCATGTTTCTTTGAAAGTCTATTTACAATGTCTAACATGGCATGTTCCGTTAAACATCTTTCACGAAAACCATATTGATAGTCGTAAAATGTATTATATTTGTTTAAAAATTTTTTTTAGACGATCATACATAATCTTTTCAAAGATTCTATTGAAGACTGAAAGAAGAGAAATAGGCCGATAATTACTAGGAATATAAGGGTCACTTTCATCACCATCTTTAAAAATGGGAATAATTACAGCGTGCTTTAATTTAGCGGGGAAGGATCTTCTCTCAACTGAGAGTCGCTAGAGGTTTAGCTATTATATGCCGCGCTCATTTCAACAGACGAGTGGGACATCCGTGGAGTCTATCTTTTTGTCGAGGGTCAAGGGGCGAGGGTTCCATGTCGAGGGTCGAGGGCACCATGCCGAGGGTAAATTAATTTTTTTTTTTGAAAATGGAAAACAAATGGAAAACAAATAAGAAGAATTTAAAAAACAAATGGCGCGTGGACATCTCCATCCATATTAGTTCCACCTGTTGGGTGGGGATGGGGGGGGAAGAGAACACGTTACTTGATAACAGGTTTCTCAATATGACCGGGGACTGCCTAAGAACGTCTTCTGCTCTGTTGACGAGCCACCATATAGTAAAAAATGTAGTAAAACAAGTTTAAAAAACTGATTTAACTGATATATTACTGTCAAAATGAGCTTGGCCGCCTGTGGAAACAGGAATTACAAAATGACAAATAAAGGATATGCGGCTAAATTAGCGATAAAGGCTAGGCCCTAGTTTTTGGCTTGGCGGACCGACCCATCTTCATGAGATGAGACGGGGACCTCATTAATTCTAATTCAATTTCGGTTGACAGGACCAGCTCAAAAACAAACGAGCCATTGAAATTAATTTTGTTGCTATTTGGAATTCTTGATGCGAGTCTAGGCCCTACATAGCCGGCAAAGTTACCGTTTAAGATATTTAAGTGATCAAGTGGGTCCTGAGATAGTTGATCATCATCAAGCCTAATTGAGCCAATTGAGTTTCAATTTTTCTTTTTCCTATTAATAAGACTGTTAATGCCATCCCATATTCTTTTTGTATTGTTAATATTGTCTTGAAAATAACTGTGATAGCTGTAACATAATCTTAAATATTAATATAGCTGTTTATTCATATCAATGTCTCGATTTAACGATTCAACAGAGTTTACTTTACAATTCTCTTCCTTACTCCCATGTAGGCAAAAGAAATATAAAAGGGTTGCTCGATCAGTTTTACCTTCTCGGTTTCCTTTGAAAATAGGGTTTCATTTTTCGTTTTGGGGCCTTAAAGGGGCTATGTCACGCTATGCGTGCCGTGCTATGTCACGCTATATGCTACCCTTTCAAAAAGCTAAAACTTTTTCCGCATCAATTGAATTGCAAGCCTAATAGTCCAGTTTCATTATTTACGACTGTTTTTAGGCATTCAGTGAAATCATTGCCTGCCGTCTGTTGCAACGAATGGCAACGATGGACATGTATTAAATCTTGAAAAAGCTGGGCTAAGCTTTTCAAGTTTTAATGCTATGCCTGCAAAAATCACCAGAAAGTGAAATAAATATGGTCAGCGCTACCTCATGATATTTGTTGTTTCTTTACTCGATCCCAAGTCTTTGGAAAAGGGCCAACATCTCACCTGTACACATGAGTGGTGACGAAGAGCAGGTTACCAATTACCGGTCTATTTCACTTCTATCCATCCCTGCAAAGTGTTTGGAAAGGATTGCTCATTCTGCGAGTTATGATCATGTGGCACCTTCCCTCTCTGATTAGCAGCACGGGTTCATTAAAGGAAGATCTTGTGTAACCCAACTTGTCCTAACCTACCATCATTGAGTCAAGTGCTTGGTCGGCAGACTGATGTTGTGTTCCTCGATTTCGCTAAAGCGTTTGATCGAGTACCTCATGACATTCTACTTCAGAAATTATTTAATTTTGGCATGAGTGGTTTCCTCCTAAACTGGTGTGCAAACTACTTCTCTGATCGTTATCAGAGAGTCGTCATTGATGACTAGCACTCTTCCTGGTCTAATGTTACATCTAGAGTTCCCCAAGGATCTATCTAGGGCCCACTCTTTTTGTCATTTTCATCGGTAATCTCCCTGATGTCGTCTATCCTGGTAATACCATTGCCCTTTATGCTGACGACTGCAAAACTTCGATGGTAATGACAATTCTCAAGGTCACGCATTGTTTTAAGAAGACCTTAACAATCTTTGGTCTTGGAGTAAATTGGACAGAATGGATTTTAACATTAAGAAATGCAAAGTAATGAGAATATCTAAAAAGGCGCAAGCAGTAGAGAGTGATCTCTGTATGAATGAATCACCTCTTAAAGTGGTCTCCGAATTTAACGACTTGTGTCTGCTCGTCGATAGTAACTTATCTTGGAATATCCTTGAGCACAGTATTGTTTCCAAAGCTATCAAGATGCTGGGCCTAATATCTCGTACCTGTACGGGATTTGCCGACGTCAAAACTCTTAAGACACACTTTGCTCTTTTTTTCTTATCTCAGTTAGAACATGGCTCTGTTGTATGGTCCCCGTACACCCAACAGAATATTGATATGATAGAACATGCGCAGAGAAGAGCCACCAGGCTCATTCTCAAGTCAGATATAGATTATGCCTCCCGAGTAAAGAAGCTCAACCTTCAAACTCTTGAGCAAAGACGTTTCATAGCAGATGTCATATTTCTATACAAGGCCCTAAACGGTTACTTGAATGTGGACCTGTCTAAAAATTCGCATTTCTATTCCATGCACCATGCAAGGTTCTGATGATATGAGGCGTAGAAGAGGCTTACCGAGTAGTATTCATAACAGTTCTACTTTGAAGACCTTTAGATGAAATTTGATGCAATATCTTGTCAGTCAGTCTTAATTTTTAAATATGATGCTATACAGTAAATCCCCGCGTATAAGAACCTGGGTTTTAAGAACTTGTTAGGCTAAAAATTAATTTTCATTTTAAGCCCCCTCCACGTACGAACCTATTAAGGCTAAGTTAGGTTCTGATCAGTGGAACTGGTTTTGAATGTACTCTATTTGTCCCATGATTTTCTTGGTATCATCTTTGAAATGGCATTTCAGATAACTGACTATGAGTTTGTTTGTTATGTTTTGTTAAGGACATACCTGCACTGTACTGCCTTAAGGCATTACTGTATGTTGTATTATGAGATGATATTTATAATATTTTTAAATAAAATTCATATGAAAATATAAGAACCTATTTAAAGAACCTTGGTAGTCTAAAGTTGCTTTAAGTACCATTTATATAAGAACCTGTTAAGGAACTCAAGGTTCTTATACGCGGGGTTTTACTGTGGTAACATTTATATACAATGCTAGTTACTCAACAGGATAGTGTTTTACATACTAGTATTTTAGTATAATAGTCCTAATTTGAAGAATTTTAAAAGTAATCTGATGAGTATATAAATCTGCCTAAACTCTATGTATTTTTAAAATTTTTTGGGGGGTTTTATTTTCAATCTTGTTACCCTTATTGATGAATTATTATGTAGTCTATTTTTAGGAGATCTGCCTCGTATGAGGTCTGGGACTCTTTTGTGAATTATCCTTATGGCACTATGCTTCCATTCCTTTTTCTTTATAGCTGCAGGTGCTGCCATTAAATTGTGATAAATAAATAAATAAATAAATAATGCTACAGCAGCTTTTTGTGTTTGTGTAAAAGCACTAAGTAATGATTTCACCACAAAATTGATCGAAAACGGCAATAATATCCTGGTGACACAGCCCCTGTAGAGTTAATGTTGAGTACTTTGATTGTGCACCTCAACTGACGGAACAGGTAACTTAGCTAGGGGTTCCATACTCTGGAGAAACTCAGCAATATGTTGATCCAACTTTTGCCGGTCACTATCGGTGTACTCTGGCAACTCTATGTCTGCATAACGTGCAAGTTGTCGCCAGCTTTCCTCTGTCATAGCTTTCAGCTCAATACCGGCAGACATTATCAATTGCATCCCTCGGCGAGCATTCTGAATAATCAAGTCTCGTTAAGTGTTACCAGCCCGGCCTTCGGCTCGGCAGATAACACGTACCTCGACCTTGTCTCTCTTGCAAAAACCTAATTAGGCGACGACGGCGACGGCTACGAATACGTCACATGTGACAGATGGCTGGAAAAAGGGACCCACCCAACCATAATATTTGGAGGAACTCGAACCTATTTTTTTCTTTATACCGTTTTAATATATAAATCTTCAGGTAGCATAATAGTTAATAACATTGACTGGTTTCTCCTTCCAAGGTAAAAATCTCCAGTGACAAACTTATCCGGCCGTTTTCCGAAACAATAAGATGGTTATTTGGGGCAAAACGAAGGTCGTGAGGTTTAAAAAGATCTTTATTCAGCTTTCTGGCCACCCATTGCTACTCAGGGATGTCAGTTGCCTCTTTTCCGTTCAAAAGAATCCAATCCGAATGCGTAATAAGGATCTGACATCTCTTATTGATGATGGATGCATAGGATGTCTTCTGTGTGATAGTTGATGTCTCATCGGAAATAATTTTAGCATTTTAGCATTCAGCTTTGGTATTTTAGCTAACAATTTGTAACATATTGTATGGATTTTTTATCTACTTAATTATTGTATCTATTATATTTTAACTGTAGGTGTCCCCTACTAGTAGAGGGCCTGCCCCTCGGCTAGTTTTTCTTTCTTGACACATAAATAAAGTTTCTATCTATCTGAAGTTTCTATCTAATTTTCATATCTTCTTAAAAGAGCCAGTACCCCCTGATAAGACATTGCTATCCTGTCTCCTTCAAAATCTTGTAACAACCTATCCGCCATTATCGTCATGTTTAACTACCTGCACAAGATTTCCGGCCATAATGCCGACGACTTTGACATTCAGGAGTCGACCTGAGCACTCAGCATTTAGATTAGATGATGTTCGAGTTACAAATATCTTTAAATCAAGTTATGAAGGCCATCTTTTCAGTTGATCAACTTCATGTAGGCGACAAAGATTTTGCCACTAGGATCACTTCAGTGTAGCTCCCTCTTTCTCGGAAACTGACGTCATTTTCCAAGAATAGGGACTTTAAGATCCAACGACGCGGAAGGCAACGAGGACGTCAAAATAAAAAACAATAGGTTTTAAAAACGCTTTTCTGTACATTTCTCTGCCCGTTTTTGCACGACGTGAACATGCCTAATTTCGCGTTTTATGGAGGACGTAAACAAGCAACGACGAAATTTTATTTCTCTATCTGTACTTGGATATGTTCCCTAGGAATTCAAATCCAGGAGGGTTCGTCTACATTTGACAAAGTAAGTGCATGGGTAGGAATAATTGCGATAAAGACTGAAAGAACGCAAATTCACTTTAAGCGACGTTCTCATTGCCGACGCGCCATTGGATCTTAAAGTCCCTAATAGCACCGTGGTGTGACCTCTGTCATTGCCAGTATTATTGCGGAAATCATATTATAGTCCAGTGGAAAGGGAGGAAACGAAAAATTGATAAAAGACTGAAAATACAACCTTGAATGTGTATGAAGAGAAAATCAGTAAATTTGTAATCGTTTTCAGTTTCCGTAACGCGGCCATTTTCTTTCGGGGTTAAAGTTCGAGCCATAATTTTAATCTT